>NC_068286.1:4945478-4985478 GCF_025860055.1 Xyrauchen texanus | reverse complement strand
GAATTTTGTGAAACTGCAATACAGTATGAGAAGTCTATATTATTAATCAAACCCAAATACACAGTAACAGTGTAAATAGCACCGATTAGCTAACATAGCAGTGCAGCTTATATGATTAACACAATAGAGCTAGTAAAAAACAACCAGCAGCAATAAACAGCCTTTTAAATAGTCTTACAAAATTTAAATAAGTAGTAACCTAATGTTACACGATGATAAATACAGACATTGCCTTAGCAAAAAGGGAAAGGAAAAGCGATCGACTCAGAAACTGACGACTGGTAGAGCTCGCGCATTCCTGTAGCAAATTAGCACATGGCAATTTTACTTCCAGTTTCCGAACATGCGCTGGTACTACATTACTATGGTTACAAAGATAAACAAACCACTGAACTGCTGAAACAAGGTAGAAAACACATTTTAAAGCGACATGACAGTACTACTGTAATGTAATGATTTTGAATTCAGTATTTCATTTTTTGGTTGTTGTGAAACATGCCCTCTGTGGAACTGATTAAAAACAGTGAAAACAAAAGACTGCAGTGTTTTATATAAAGTAGACTAGTGTGCTGCTGCTGATCTGAAAGTGTATTCATATGATGCAAGTGGGTATCATTTTGTCATCAGAGTGACATTTTGACAAAGGATTGTTATATTTTGATAGCAGAGTTTCAATTTGATGTAGATGTGAATGGTTTATTTCTCAGTGTTGTGTCTTATTTGCTTGTGTGTAGAGTTTTGACACAATGAGCCAAGTTTTGCAAAACGGGTTCAAGCAACAGGCAAAAACTGTAAATTACTAATATAGTCAACTGATAGATTTCACATGCAAACAATTTTGTGGCCAGCTTTTGGTTCTTTTTATTTATGTATTTTTCAAATGATTTCAGAAGATCAAAGAGCACAAAATATTTTCTCTGTATTTTATTGTGTGATCTGAACAGCAATAGTCATGATGTTCTGTTCCACATGAGCTCTTCATCAGCAGTGGGATGTCTAGAGTCTGCAAAATCTGAAAGAGGAACGGATTGATCATACATTTGAATCGGTTGTTTTTATAGTTCAACAATATTTCTTATACTAGTATTAATAACTCTGCTTTAAAACTGGATACAGATTAATGAAACACACTTCTCTGTTTTTGACCTCTGGTGCTCTGCTATAAATATTACATCCAAACATTCAAAGATAATACATACCTGTTTGACTACATGACTGAACATGAGATTTCCGAACCAAATAGAGACACACTGGGTTGTGGACCCAATCTGAACCCAGTTCCCAGGAGTTTTACCTCCAAACCACCAGGACCAACAGATGCACCTGTGTCAACACCAAGTCCCAGTTTAACACCAACTGGGCCGGCTTTGGCTGAAACGCTGCCAACCTCCGCCCGGGCCATCGCTTCAGCTCCAAGCACAGTTGCTCCAGCACCAGCCGAGGCGTTGGGACCCTTGGCTTCTGCCTCTAACACACTGAGTTCAGCTCGAGCACGACCCACTCCAGCTTCTGCGTATGCGCCAGCCTTGGGAATTCTCTTTCCTGGTTCATCTTCACAATATGCATATGCTCCAGTTCCAGAATAAAGACCTTCTACCGTCTTCTTTTCAGGTCTGTCAAATGTGTCAATAATTTTTATGGTGTCCATTTTAATTTTCCACGTTTCTTTTTTCAATAATTTCTTCTTTATCTGCAGATAAGACAAATTAGCTTTAATGCAATGCTAATAACATGCAGGACTTTTTCAAAAGTGACAGACATTTAGAAAAATAACTAAAGTGTGAATTTCTGGTAATGGGCGGGGCATGTTGTAACGTGACCATTTGACAGCCTTAAATCCCCCTCTAACAACTGTGATGAATTACATCTGACTGAATGGATTTGCCGTTTGTTCTAATAGAGGCACCTTGAAATACAGTTTCGATATGTCCTGTGTGCACAACTGAGATTTTAACATGTGTATATCTTATACTGCATGACATTGACATTACAACAAGTACAAAAATACATTTAGAAATAACAGTGTGTTTGAAACGTTTAAACAACGCATGTTACAACTAGCCCCTGTGTGACTCTGTGCACTGAATTATAAATTCAAGCATATTCCAGAATAAAAATAACACTCATGGAATAAAACAACACTCCACACAGTTACACAAGGATAGCAAACAATTAAACAAAACATGCACGGTTTGCACTTTGCATTATGGGTACTTAACCAGGGGTATAACTGCTATTATAAGCAGATTGTTATAATTTTGTGAAGTTTATTTCTGTGTTGGTTTGTTCTGGGATTTGTTTGACTTATAATCCTCTAAACAGAAATGCTGTTTCGTTCTCACAGAAGGATCGATGTTAGCTCTTCTTTTGCATGTGATTCTGATGTTGTTTGCAATCAGAAATCTGCTTCAGACAGAATATGAATTATCCACTGAAATTCCTCACACAGGATTTGATGTGTGTGACTCTAAACAGCAAATACAAACTGCTGCATATTCCATGAGACAGTTTTAATGTTATTGATAATCAGATTAAGTTATTGGGGATTCTCATTTGTTTTTTTGATTATTTTTTTGCTCTGTCCTGCTTTACATGTTCACTGTAATTTCACTGATGTTTCTATTGTTTGTTATTGAATAAATAAAAGCTTAAATGTAAAAGAGCAATTTTAGTAAATTAAATACACTTACTTGTTTTCAATCCTTGTGTTGTTTTTGGGTTTCACAAGTTCAAATATCTCAACAGATTCAGCAGTCTAGGAGCTTTTCGGTCCTTCTGAAGTTCAGCATCTATCAAGCGGTCTCTCTTTAAACTCGCTGTGTGAGGAGGAGTCTGGCTAACAGTTATTATTGCATGTGCTGCATACCCCGTTTTGTGGCAATGATCCAACGTCTTTTAAATCAGCCCTTCTGGAGTACTGCATCAAGCAGATTCACTTTCTCTTTGAGGCTGGGGAATTATGTAGTTTCCTTTATTAATGACTTCTGGAGTGGAAAAAAAGGATGCTTGCTATAGAAACCAGTGTATAGTGGGATAGTTCATCTGAAAATGTAAATTATCAATCAAAATGATCATTGTCACCTCATATCACAAAGCAGTTTTTTTACAGTAAATTTAGCAGGATTGTTTTACAGCGTATTAAAGTGTAATTGGACCCCACTAGTCCAACGACAGCTTCAGTTGGGTCATTGAAGGTAGCTGCACGTTTGACTTTTCATTCGTGTGTGGTTTTTGTGTCTTAAACTATTTGATTTGGTTTAGACTGAATATGACTCACTTATTAATCTGATCTGACTCCAGTTGTATTAAACCTTGAAGTTAGGTTGAGATTCCAATTAGTATTGATCGTTATTACTATCTCAATTTTGATACTTGATTATTCTAGTTAATTCTTGCTTTTAAATGGCACTTTATAGGTAGTGAATAACATTATTTAGAAGAGTCAACCAACATTATGTTGTTCAAATCATGCTCATATTTAGTCCCTAGAGTTTAGGTACACTTAGTTAAAAGACACGCCCAATGCTCTGTCAATGCTTGCCAATAGTGTGTACTATCCCTGATCCCAAATCTGTGGCAACTAGGACTGTAGTAATCTCTAGTAATTATCAAGCCAATCATTTCAGAATAAGTCAGAATAGAATCAAGTTTAACAATTAATAAGTCAGGTAAATATGTATCATGCCAGTTACATAAGTGCAATAACACACAAAGAGAGAGATGTTTGTTTCAAAAGAGAAAGTGAAATACCTTAAATCATAATGGGGTCAGAATAAAGGGGCTGCACAGCCTGTGAATGTGTGGGACTTTTTACATCCGTAAGCAGTTTCCTTGCATGAAGTAAGAATTGAATATGATTACAGGAAACCTCCTTTCAGGAGCTTCTGCATATGCTCCAGTTCCAGTATAGGGGTTTCTACCAGGGTGAATTCTGGTCTGTCAAATGTGTCAATTATTTTAAAGGTGTTCAGTAGATCAAGATTACCCATAATTTCCGGACTATTGAGCGCACCTGAATATAAGCCGCACCCACTGATTTTTAAACAAAATATGATTTTGAACATAAATAAGCCGCACCTGTCTATAAGCCGCAGGTGCCTACCGGTACATTGAAACAAATGAACTTTACACAGGCTTTAACGAAACACGGCTTGTAACAAAAATAAAAAGGCTTTAACGAAACACGGTGTGGCAGCGGGGGCGTGGTCAAGCGCCCTTCCGGGAGAGAAAAGCGGTAAGGGCGCTTACATCAAGTGCTGAAAACTGTCACACTGGTGCCAGTGTGACAATTTTCCCAAGAAGGACACGTGAAGCAGGGCACTTGACGTTCCAGGTAAGGCTTTTAATGGCCACAGCAATGTTTACAATCAATTTTATAAAGTTTCTCAATTCTTGGTCTTCTATGCGCCAACACTAGACTGCCGTGTGTCTGTCTGTCACTCACTCTCTCTCTCTCTCTCTGCTGCCTTTTTATGCCGCTCTCCCCACGCTTACTGAAATTAGACACCGGTGTTAGACATTAGCTCAGGTGTAAGCGCCCTTACCGCTTTTCTCTCCCGGACGGGCGCTTGACCACGCCCCCGCTGCCACACACGGCTTGTAACAAAAAATAAAAAATTAGCAGTAAACAGTAGCCTAGCAAGAAAGTCATTGGTCACTATCTTCCTCCTCCTGTGCACTGAAACCACTGAAGTCATCTCCTTCGGTGTCGGAGTTGAATAGCCTCAGATTTAGTTGTCTTTTTGCACTGAGTCAATTCCTCACGCTGCTGTTTCCAACGTCTCCCGTGCAGCAGCTCTATTTCCTTCAACAGCCAGATCAATCGCCTTCAACTTGAAAGCTGCATCATATGCATTTCTCCATGTCTTTGCCATGTTGAGGGTGACAAAATTACTACCGTAATCAGAATGATGGGAAGTTTGAGCGCGCTGGATTTAATCTAAACAGTAAACAAAAAAGTTGTTTGACCTTAACCCGTTCGGCAATTTCATTGGTCTAATGAAAGCTTCATGCCGCCAAAAAACTGAGCACGTCACAGAATGTTTTTTTTAATTTTTTTTATAAACAATTTGAAAGCGGGAAAAATCCATATATTAGCCGCGTTGTTGTTTAAGCCGCGAGGTTCAAAGCGTGGGAAAAAAGTTGCGGCTTATAGTCCGGAAATTACGGTAGCTGATGCAAGTTTCACATTTCATTTTCTTGTAGTTTCCTTTTTGTATTTCCATGTTTCTTTCATCAATAATTTCTTATTTATGTCGCTTGAAACTTTGTGTTTGATGTGTTTTCCATCATCTGCAGACAGAACAAATCAGCTTTAAGAAAATAAAACAAGCTTGACTTGATTTCACCTCTTGTGATAATCAATGAAATACTTTCTTTAAATAATGTAGCTCAAGGAATTATTATATTGCACAGTAAAGATTGAGCTCGTGGAAGGTTAACGTCTAGGTTATGGAGGTAACCTCCATTCCCTGATGGAGGGAACGAGACGTTGTGTCGAAGAAGTGACCCTAGGGGTCTCTCTTGAGAGCCTTTCGCATCTCTGATCTATGAGAAAAGGATTTGCATGTCCCGCCCCCGGATATACGGGTTTAAAGGGAGGGAAATGCATCTGTTTCATTCAGGATATTTCTGAGGCAGTGGCTCGGTTCAGCGACGTGCCCGGGAGGACAAAACGTCTGTTATCTCCATCAAGGAACGGAGGTTACATCCGTAACCTAGACATTCCCTGTTTGTCGCTCACTTCGACGTTGTTTCGAAGAAGCGACACTAGGGGTCCAATTGAAATCACGGCATGCGCTGAGCCGTGTACGTGTACAGCTGACACAGGAGCGGGCAGGTATTTTATATGCCAAAGCAACCAGCTGTGTCAGAATGCACGTACCCTTCCCCAACGCCCCATAAAATTGTCAAAACCTTCTGGTTCTTTACCCCCGACAGGTGGGAACACGGCGATGTGCCAAGTATGGGAGCCAACCATCTTAATGCTATCATACCAAACACTGCGACCAGGGGGTCCATTTGGACTGCCCAAGGGAGACGTGGGTCCGCTCGCAAGGGGACCATACCACAGAAAGTACACACAGGGGGATATGTCCACGTAGGATCCTGTCCTGTGGAGCACCTATTCCAGTACAGGGTAGATTGAATACCCACAGGTCGGCGAATTCCTCCACTGAATTCGCGGACCAGAGGGCTCAGGAGGAGTCATCAAGGGAGCTGAGTTAGTGGGATCTCCTGGGATAAAAGTGCACGGTTTTACCTCAGTGGAGGGAAAGGGCACTAGGTGCAAGTGGTCCCCCCGGTCAGATGTCAGCGTGTTACCGAGTTCTACCGGCTCGGACCTGAGAAAACACGGGACTAAACCAACTCAACCCTGAGATTGTAAAATATTGTAAAGGTATTGGTTGTTGCCCAACCCGCTGCTCTGTATATTTCTGCTAGGGAGGTGCCTCTGGCCAGTGCCCACGAGGACGCAACACTTCTTGTCGAGTGGCACTGCTGCTCAGCACAGCCGCTGTGGCAAACAGCACGCCTTGTTTCTCATTCATCTTTGATATAAAGCATTTTATGTACTGATTCCATTTATATTTAGTCTTTTCCCAACAGAATGTTTGTTTTTAGTGGCAAGAAAAGAGATTCGCTGTCAACAGCAATGGAATGACATCCGTGATTGTCATTTATAAACGTTACTAGGCAACCAGTATTGGGAACGCCCACTAGCGACTTCACCGCCAGCCACTGACGACATGCAGCGACAAAGTCTCTGGCCGTGTGTACGCAGCTTATGATGTATGATTTTGTTGTTTTTAAAACTCAACAATAATACAATTATTGCTCTAAAGCATTATTTTATAATATAACACTACATAATACTAAAGTAAATCTAACTCTGCATTAAAACTGAGTACAGATTTATTTTCTTAAAATTACCTCATGGTCCTCTACTAAAATATTACTCATAACGCACAGTTAAAAACAAATCTAGATGTTTCAAGTGCTGAAGTTTTCGTGCTGCCTTAAAATTGTAAGTTTTTTCAACTTGTGATGGAAAGTGGTTTAAACCACCCCATTGTGGGATCCCTCTCAGATTTAAGAGTAAGCAGACACGCATGGGGCTCAACAACTTACATGCAAATCACAGAGATGTTGACAATCAACAAACACATTCTTAAAGGGATACTTCACCTAAACATTTAAACATTAGCTATTCATTTTCTCACTCTCGTGCCATCCCACATGTGTGTGACTTTCTTTCTTCTGCAGAACACAAATGAAGATTTGTAGAAGAATATTTCAGCTCTGATGGTCCACACAATGCAAGTGAATGTGACCAAAACTATAAAGCTCCATAAAGCACATAAAGGCAGCATAAAAGTAATCCATACGACTCCAGTGGTTTAATCCATGTCTTCAGAAATGATATGATCGATGTGTGTGAGAAACAGATCAATATTTAAGTCCTAATTTGACTATAAATTCTCTTTGGGCAGTTTTAAAGCAGCATGAAAGTACAGCTCCTATCTACTTGAATGTGGAAAGACTGAAATCTCCCAAACGGTTGGTCGAGATTACAATCAAAGAACATATTTTAAACCAGCAGTAAAATCTGACAACACTGGAATCATGAATTGTGCATCTTTACCTGAGATCATGCTTAAACACGCCGGTCCAGCTAATGCGCATGTGCGTTCTCAAGTTAATTGTCAGGCGACGCCTGAATCTAAAAGTTCATTGTGTCCTTTAATTTTAAGACGGGACTTCCTTTTCTTCATTGGCCAAATTGGGTGTTTCAATCCCATTTATTTTAATAGCAGTGGCCCGTGTCTGCTAAACTGTCTCTGGTTATATCCACTAGAGGGCACATCGATTCTGTGAAATGAAACAGACCTGCATAGTGAAAACAGAAAGTGAAAGAAGTGATTTACCCATTAGGGCAACTGGGAACTAAAGGGAAACTGGCTGGCGGCCCAGTGAATAGCAGGACATTAAACAAGATTCGGCCATTAAACAAGATTAACAAGTTGCATTTCTGATAGTGATTTGTTTGCATGGAGCAGGAATTGAGTGTGATTACTGGAAACTGAAACAGATACTGCAGCATAAAAAACAATCAACAAACAAAAATTGACAATTTTTTCAGCCATTATGGGATGTGTTTTTATTTGTATTACCAAAGAGAAATGCTTTTATTAAAACTAGATTCTGAAGAACATGTGAGTGACCTCATATACTGCCTCAAGTCAACAGGGCCCATAACGTCTCTGCGATGTGGTTGCTAGAGTGTTTTTAGATTAGATTAAATTAGATTCAACTTTATTGTCATTATGCAGAGTACAAGTACAAAGACAACGAAATGCAGTTTGCATCCAACCAGAAGTGCAAAAAAGCAGAAAGGTGCAATGTGATAATCAAGTATAGACAGGTGGTGCATATGCAGGACAAGAAATATATTGCAGTGTTATAAGAGCAGAATGAATATGGCTGTGTAATATGAGCAGTGTATGAACAACATGTACAGATATGTGCAATGTAGTAGCAGTGATATTTGGCAGTGACATTTAAACTAGTAGCAGAATAATATAGATATATGCAGTGTCATTAGCAGAATATATAGTAAGAAAAACAGTAAATATGGATAATCTGTATGAACCATATAGACAGATATGTACAGTATGTGCAGTGTGGTAACATTATAAGAGCAGTAAGAATAAGTGTATGTACAGGATGAATAGTATGAAGAGTAGTATAATATGGCTATGTATAGGTGTAATTACAGTATGTACATTTAAATAAATAAATAGAACAGAATGGGTGGGATAGGGTAGTGTCCGGGGGTGGTGGGGGTTTGGGGGGGTCTATTGTCACCGGGATGCAGAGCTAGAGTTCAGTAGGGTGACAGCTGCAGGAAAGAAGCTTCCTCTGTACCTGCTGGTACGGGTGTGGAGAGACCTGAAACGCCTCCCGGAGGGGAGTGGGGTGAACAGTCTGTGGTTGGGGTGGGAACGGTCTTTGATGATGCTGCGCGCCTTACGCAAGCATCGCTTACCCTGGATGGCCTCGATGGAGCGGAGCGAGGAAACGGTGATGCATTGGGCAGTTTTCACCACCCTCTGCAGTGCTTTCCGGTCATGGGCAGAGCAGTTGCTGTACCAAACTGTGACACAGTTGGTGAGGATGCTCTCGATGGTGCAGCGGTAGAAGTTCACCAGGATCTGAGGAGACAGGTGGACCTTCTTGGGTCTCCTCAGAAAGAAGAGACGCTGGTGAGCCTTCTTGATCAGGGTAGAGGTGTTGAGGGTCCAAGAGAGGTCCTCAGAGATGTGGACACCCAGAAACTTGAAGCTGGTTACACGCTCCACCTCAGTCCCGTTGATAGAAATGGGTGTGTCAGCTTTAGACTTCCTGAAGTCCACAATGAGCTCTTTGGTCTTCTTGGTGTTGAGAGCCAGGTTGTTGTCAGTGCACCACAATGATAGGTGCTGGACCTCCTCCCTGTAGGCCGTCTCATCGTTGTTGCTGATGAGACCAATCACTGTAGTGTCGTCTGCGAACTTGACAATGGTGTTAGAGCCATGTACAGGTGTGCAGTCATAGGTGAAGAGGGAGTAAAGGAGAAGGCTCAGTACACATCCCTGTGGTACGCCGGTGTTCAGGGTGATGGTTGAGGAGGTGTGGTTAGCTAACCTAACAGACTGAGGTCTGTTTGTTAGGAAGTCCAGAATCCAGTTTCAGGGGGAGGAATTGATGCCCAGTTTACTGAGTTTGGTGATCAGTTTGGAGGGGATGATGGTGTTGAATGCTGAACTAAAGTCAATGAACAGCATTCTCACATAGGTGTTGCTATTGTCAAGGTGGGACAGGGCAGAGTGAAGTGCCGTAGAGATGGCATCCTCTGTGCTCCTGTCCTGACGGTAGGCGAATTTGAAGGGGTCCAGTGAGGGTGATAAGCAGGTCAAAGGTGTTGCTAAGGTATTTAATTGAGTTAAGTATTTATATAGGACGTAACAGTTGAAACAAGAACTCTATGAATAAATCTACCTATAAACTATAAGAACTAAAACACGATACACATGATAAAACGATGAACAAGAGTTCAGACTGAAATACAGATAAAACCACATTAACATGGCAGTTAGACAAATGATTAATGAAATAAATTAAATCAAATTATGATTGATATGATCTAAAGTGCTGCACCATCAGCTTTCTGAAACAAATTAAGACACACATACATTATAAGTGAGTTTTTACGGCTGCATAATTTACCGGAAAATCATGAAAGATAATTTTTTGACATACATTAAACAATCCATCAATATCTCTCAAAATCTGCTCCTTCCGGGTTGCTTCGCAGCCAAATCCATGTCTGTCTTCTATGTTACATTTATCTCGATAGACAACGCATGTTTAAAAGGGAAATTAAATCATTTGTTATAATAACTATAATAAACGTATCACCCCTTGACCCCCGACTCCTCTACCGTTGACATTACATTATGCGTTATGCTTGCATGAAATAAATACCAGTACTACGCTACTTATAATGTATTCGACAGCATGGGGCCCAGGTGAATTGGGGACCCTACATTTGTTCTGGGTGACATTGCTAGACAGCTGCAAGTTTTCTTTGTGTGGTTGTTAGGGTGTTCTGGGTGGTTGCTTGGGCATTGCGAGATGGTTGCTAGGGTGTTCTGGGTGGTATATAGGACATTGCTAGACAGCTGCAAGTTTTCTTTGTGTGGTTGTTAGGGTGTTCTGGGTGGTTGCTTGGGCATTGCAAGATGGTTGCAAGGGTGTTCTGGGTGGTATATAAGACATTGCTAGACAGTTGCAAGGGTGTTTTGGGTGGTTGCTAGACAGTTGCAAGGGTGTTCTGGGTGGTTGCTTGGGCGTTGCTAGGGTGTTCTGGGTGATTACTACTTAGTTTGTAGGATGTTCAGTTATATAGGACATTGCTAGACAGTTGCAAGTGTGTATTTGGTGGTTGATAAGCATTTGCTAGGGTGTCCTGAGTGGTTGATAGGGCATTGATAGATGGTTGATAAGGTGTTCTGAGTCTTTGCTAGGGCGTTGGCAGGGTGTTCTTTGTGGTTGCTAGGACATTGCTGGACAGTTGCAAGGGTGTTCTCAGTGGTTGTTAGGGCATTGCTAGGTGGTTGCTAGGGTATTCTGGGTGGTTGCTAAGCATTTGCTAGGGTGTTTTGGGTGGTTGCTATGACATTGCTAGGGTATTTTGGGTGGTTGCTATGCATTTGCAAGGGTGTGGTCAATAGGGCATTGATAGATGGTTGCTAAGGTGTTCTGAGTGGTTGCTAGGGCGTTGCTCAGGTGTTATGAGTGGTTGCTAAAAGGTCACTGGTCCTGCTAGGGTAGTCTGGGTGGTTGCTATGGCATTGCTACGAGGTTGCTACAAGTCCACAGAATCAAAGTTTTGAAAACAAAGTCTTAATTCACTTGCATTTGTAAGCTTTTCAATATTGTATATGAGTGAATTTCACTAATGTTTATATCAATATCTTAATTTCACTAGTGTCTGTAAGAGGCTTTTCAACAATTTTGGCCTACACTGCTCCTCATATAAACACCCCAATGTACATCTTTATTATCAGGAAACATAAATATTTCAGTAAAACATAATCCGATGGGTCAAGCAGGGACTTCTGGGAACACCAGATAACTGGTTTTAACTGTGATTTTAACAAATGTTTTCACAGTAAAAAAACATGCATTGTCTTGTTAAACATAATATACATTTTCACCATTAACTATAGAGCGCAACAGTGCCCCGCCCACTTATTCAGCGCCCGGGATCTGGAAGTAGTTTTCACATTCATTTTTCGCATAGGCTTTTCATAATATCCTCCAAACAAAATTTATAAGCCATGAACCAACCCAACCAGCTCTGAAGAGAATCACATCACAAACTTTGTTTTGAGGCCAAAAAGGTTTTGAAAATTGGACAAAAAGACAAACGGCACAAGACTGTGTACTTACCGTCTTTCATGAGGGTACAAACTACCGTACAGTCCCATGAAGCATTGCGAATTATGTAATTGAATAAAAACAATGGGAATGTATCAAACTATTGATTTTATGTTGTTGATTGTAAGTATAGAAACAATATATTGTACTTTTATTGCAAAATATTCCGATAAGTACAATTAGATGATTAGTTTAATTAAAGGGAGTCTGACTCGATTACGTCAGTCACAGTGCGTCGTGGGAGTGGGCGGTCGCTCCGAGACAAATATCACGGGCTTTGTTGACCGCGGTTCTCTGATTGGTGAAGCGTTCTCTGCTGGGCCGTGGGTAATGTAGTTGTTTACCAGGAATTCTGCTATCAAACACACTACTTAAATAATGACGTTGAAATTACGCAGACAGATGGCTTCAACAGAAGCATATACTATCAAAAAAAAGTCACACATCTGTCTTGAGGGTGAGTAAAGGATGAGAGAATTATTATTTTTAGGAGAACTTTTCTTTTAATAATTTTGATTGTTTTGGTCTGTTGTCTCTTTTGTAGGAAATGTGGTGATATTATATTTTCAAATTAGGAGCTGCAGCTGTTATCATTATAACAGGGAACAAGTAATGGTGATATGTAGAGTGTAAAAACTAAATAACTGTATTCAGCCCTTGTTACATATTCAAGCACCAGTACACATTCTGGTAAAACAGTTACATTTTTTGTTTCATCAGACCAGAGGACATTTCCCCAAAAGTAAGATATTTGTCCACATGTGCACTTGCAAACTGTAGTCTGGCTTATTTATGGCAGTTTTGGAGCAGTGGCTTCTTCCTCGCTGAGCAGCCTTTCAGGTGATGTCGATATAGGACTCGTTTTACTGTGGATCTAGATACTCGTCCACCTGTTTCCTCCAGCATCTTCAGAAGGTCCTTTGCTGTTATCCTGGGATTGATCTTCACTTTTTGCACCAAACTACGTTCATCTCTAGAGACAGAATGCATCTCGTTCCTGAGCGGTATGATGGCTGTGTGGTCCCATGGTGTTTATACTTGTGTACTATTGTTTGTACAGATGAATGTGGCACCTTCAGGTGTTTGGAAATTTCTCCCAAAGATGAGCCAGACATTTTTTCGGAGGTCTTTTTATTTTCCCATGATGTCAAGCAAAGAGACATTGAGTTTGATGGGAGGCCTTAAAATACATCCACAGATACACCTTCAATTCAGTGCACCTCCTATCAGAAGCTAATTGGTCAACTGTCTAAAGGCTTGACATCATGTTCTGGAATTTTCCAAGCTGCTTAAAAACACAGTTAACTTGGTGTATGTGAACTTCTGACCCGCTGGAATTGTGATATAGTCAATTAAAAGTGATACAATCGGTCTGTAAACAATTGTTGGATAAATTACTCGTGTCATGCACAAAGTAGATGTCCTAATGACTTGCCAAACTTTAGTTTGCTAATATAAAATCTATGGAGTGGTTAAAAAATGTGTTTTAATGACTTCAACCAAAGTAAATGTAAACTTCTGACTTTAACTGTATGTGAGAAGAAATAAATCGCTGAACAACTGAAATGAATGTCCGGTTGCATCGGAGTTCTGTTGATGTTTATTTAGTTTTTAAAGAATTTCTAAAGAACTGCTCACAATGCGTCTTATTACAAGACCAATAGAGAAATAAATGTCATTTATTTGAGTTGGGAGTATTTTATTAGCTTACTTGAAGAGAAAGCATCAAAACATAATATTATATCTAATTAATTAATATTGCCAACTGCAAGATTTCACATTTAAACCATTACGTGGCCAGATTTTGTTTAACATTGTCCCCAAATGATTTCAGAAGATCAAAGAGCACAAAATATTTTCTCTGTATTTTATTGTGTGATCTGAACAGCAATAGTCATGATGTTCTGTTCCTCATGAGCTCTTCATCAGCAGTGGGATGTCTAGAGTCTGCAAAATCTGAAAGAGGAACGGATTGATCATACATTTGAATTGGTTGTTTTTATAGCTCAATAATATTTATTATACTAGTATTAATAACTCTGCTTTAAAACTGGATACAGATTAATGAAACACACTTCTCTGTTTTTGACCTCTGGTCCTCTGCTATAAATATTACATCCAACGATAATACATACCTGTTTGACTATATGATTGAACATGAGACTTCCGAACCCAATACAGACACTTTGGGTTGTGGACCCAATCTGAATCCACTTCCCAGGACTTTTACCTCCAAACCACCAGGACCAACAGATACACCTGTGTCAAGTCCAAGTCCCAGTTTAACACTAACTGGGCCAGCTTTGGCTGAAACGCTGCCAACTTCCGCCCGGGCCATCGCTTCAGCTCCAAGCACAGTTGCTCCAGCACCAGCCGAGGCGTTGGGACCCTTGGCTTCTGCCTCTAACACACTGAGTCCAGCTCGAGCATGACCCACTCCAGCTTCTGCATGAGCTCCGACTCCAAACACATTTGCTTCAGCACCAGCCGAGGCGTTGGGACCCTTGGCTTCTGCCTCTAACACACTGAGTTCAGCTTGAGCACGACCCACTCCAGCATCTGCAAAAGCTCCAGCCTTGGGAATTCTCTTTCCTGGTTTATCTTCACAATAAGCATATGCTCCAGTTTCAGCATAGAGGCCTTCTACCGTGGTCCTTGCTGGTCTGTCAAATGTATCAATTATGTTTATGGTGTCCAGGATAAAACTATCTGGTGCAAACGTTTTTGTAACTTCCATTTTAAAATTTCCACGTTTCATTTTTCAATAATTTCTTCTTTATCTGCCGATAAGACAAATTGGCTTTAATGCAATGCTAATAACTTGCAGGACTTTTTCTAAAAGTGACAGACATTTAGAAAAATAACAAAAATGTGACTTGAATTTCTCGTTGATTTTAGCTTAAATCTGCTTCAGACAGAATATGAATTATCCACTGGAATTCCTCACACAGGATTTGATGTGTGTGACTCTAAACAGCAAATACAAACTGCTGCATATTCCATGAGACAGTTTTAATGTTATTGATAATCAGATTAAGTTATTGGGGATTCTCATTTGTTTTTTTGATTATTTTTCTGCTCTGTCCTGCTTTACATGTTCACTGTAATTTCACTGATGTTTCTATTGTTTGTTATTGAATAAATAAAAGCTTAAATGTAAAAGAGCAATTTTAGTAAATTAAATACACTTACTTGTTTTCAATCCTTGTGTTGTTTTTGGGTTTCACAAGTTCAAATATCTCAACAGATTCAGCAGTCTAGGAGCTTTTCGGTCCTTCTGAAGTTCAGCATCTATCAAGCGGTCTCTCTTTAAACTCGCTGTGTGAGGAGGAGTCTGGCTAACAGTTATTATTGCATGTGCTGCATACCCCGTTTTGTGGCAATGATCCAACGTCTTTTAAATCAGCCCTTCTGGAGTACTGCATCAAGCAGATTCACTTTCTCTTTGAGGCTGGGGAATTAGTTTCCTTTATTAATGACTTCTGGAGTGGAAAAAAAGGATGCTTGCTATAGAAACCAGTGTATAGTGGGATAGTTCATCTGAAAATGTAAATTATCAATCAAAATGATCATTGTCACCTCATATCACAAAGCAGTTTTTTTACAGTAAATTTAGCAGGATTGTTTTACAGTGTATTAAAGTGTAATTGGACCCCACTAGTCCAACGACAGCTTCAGTTGGGTGATTGAAGGTAGCTGCACGTTTGACTTTTCATTCGTGTGTGGTTTTTGTGTCTTAAACTATTTGATTTGGTTTAGACTGAATATGACTCACTTATTAATCTGATCTGACTCCAGTTGTATTAAACCTTGAAGTTAGGTTGAGATGCCAATTAGTATTGATCGTTATTACTATCTCAATTTTGATACTTGATTATTCTAGTTAATTCTTGCTTTTAAATGGCACTTTATAGGTAGTGAATAACATTATTTAGAAGAGTCAACCAACATTATGTTGTTCAAATCATGCTTATATATACAGGTGAAACTCGAAAAATTAGAATATCGTGCAAAAGTTCATTAATTTCAGTAATTCAACTTAAAAGGTGAAACTAATATATTATATAGACTCATTACAAGCAAAGTAAGATATTTCAAGCCTTTATTTGATATAATTTTGATGATTATGGCTTACAGCTTATGAAAACCCCAAATTCAGAATCTCAGAAAATTAGAATATTACATGAAATCAATAAAAAAAGGATTTTAAATACAGAAATGTCGGCCCTCTGAAAAGTATAATCATGCATATGTACTCAGTACTTGTTTTGGGCCCCTTTTGCATTAATTACTGCCTCAACGCGGCGTGGCATGGATGCTATCAGCCTGTGGCACTGCTGAGGTGTTATGGAAGACCAAGATGCTTCAATAGCGGCCTTCAGCTCTTCTGCATTGTTTGGTCTCATGTCTCTCATCTTTCTCTTGGCAATGCACCATAGATTCTCTATGGGGTTCAGGTCAGGCGAGTTTGCTGGCCAATCAAGCACAGTAATACCATGGTCATTGAACCAGGTTTTGGTACTTTTGGCAGTGTGGGCAGGTGCCAAGTCCTGCTGGAAAATGAAGTCAGCATCTCCATAAAGCTTGTCTGCTGAAGGAAGCATGAAGTGCTCTAAAATGTCCCGGTAGACGGCTGCGTTGACTCTGGACTTAATAAAGCACAGTGGACCAACACCAGCCGATGACATGGCTCCCCAAACCAACACAGACTGTGGAAACTTCACACTGGACTTCAAGCATCTTGGATTGTGTGCCTCTCCATTCTTCCTCCAGATTCTGGGACCTTGGTTTCCAAATGAGATGCAACATTTGCTCTCATCAGAAAAGAGGACTTTGGACCACTGAGCAACAGACCAGTTCTTTTTTTCTTTAGCCCAGGTAAGACGTTTGACATTTGAAGCCCATGTCCAGGACCCGTCTGTGTGTGGTGGCTCTTGATGCAGTAACTCCAGCCTCAGTCCACTCCTTGTGAAGCTCCCCACACATTTGAATTGCCTTTTCCTGACAATCCTCTCCAGGCTACGGTCATCCCTGCTGCTTGTGCACCTTTTTCTTCCACACTTTTCCCTTCCACTTAACTTTCTATTAATGTGCTTTGATACAGCACTTTGAGAACATCCAACTTCTTTTGCAATTACCTTTTGAGGCTTTCCCTCCTTGTGGAGGGTGTCAATGATGGTTTTCTGCACAACTGTCAGGTCAGCAGTCTTCCCCATGATTGTGAATTCAACTGAACCAGACTGAGAGACCATTTAAAGGCTCAGGAACCCTTTGCAGGTGTTTAGCTGATTAG
Organism: Xyrauchen texanus; assembly: GCF_025860055.1. Lineage (NCBI taxonomy): Eukaryota > Metazoa > Chordata > Actinopteri > Cypriniformes > Catostomidae > Xyrauchen > Xyrauchen texanus. The sequence goes on along the minus strand of NC_068286.1, from coordinate 4,968,200 downwards.
AGTGTGACACTTTGAGCCTACAATACTGAACCTTTTCACAATATTCTAATTTTCTGAGATTCTGAATTTGGGGTTTTCATAAGCTGTAAGCCATAATCATCAAAATTATATCAAATAAAGGCTTGAAATATCTTACTTTGCTTGTAATGAGTCTATATAATATATTAGTTTCACCTTTTAAGTTGAATTACTGAAATTAATGAACTTTTGCACGATATTCTAATTTTTCGAGTTTCACCTGTAGTCCCTAGAGTTTAGGTACACTTAGTTAAAAGACACGCCCAATGCTCTGTCAATGCTTGCCAATAGTGTGTACTATCCCTGATCCCAAATCTGTGGCAACTAGGACTGTAGTAATCTCTAGTAATTATCAAGCCAATCATTTCAGAATAAGTCAGAATAGAATCAAGTTTAACAATTAATAAGTCAGGTAAATATGTATCATGCCAGTTACATAAGTGCATATCATTTACATAATAAATGAGTAATTTTACACTTGCAACCTCATATCACAAAGAAATCAATAACAGACAAAGAGAGAGATGTTTGTTTCAAAAGAGAAAGTGAAATATCTTAAATCATAATGGGGTCAGAATAAAGGGGCTGCACAGCCTGTGAATGTGTGGGACTTTCCGTTTTTACATCTGTGAGCAGTTTCCTTGCATGAAGTAAGAATTGAATATGATTACAGGAAACCTCCTTTCAGGAGCTTCTGCATAAGCTCCAGTTCCAGTATAGGGGTCTTCTACCAGGGTGAATTCTGGTCTGTCAAATGTGTCAATTATTTTAAAGGTGTTCAGTAGATCAAGATTAGCTGATGCAAGTTTCACATTTCATTTTCTTGTAGTTTCCTTTTTGTATTTCCATGTTTCTTTCGTTAATAATTTCTTATTTATGTTGCTTGAAACTTTGTGTTTGATGTGTTTTCCATCATCTGCAGACAGAACAAATCAGCTTTAAGAAAATAAAACAAGCTTGACTTGATTTCACCTCTTGTGATAATCAATGAAATACTTTCTTTAAATAATGTAGCTCAAGGAATTATTATATTGCACAGTAAAGATTGAGCTCGTGGAAGGTTAACGTCTAGGTTATGGAGGTAACCTCCATTCCCTGATGGAGGGAACGAGACGTTGTGTCGAAGAAGTGACCCTAGGGGTCTCTCTTGAGAGCCTTTCGCATCTCTGATCTATGAGAAAAGGATTTGCATGTCCCGCCCTCAGACATACGGGTTTAAAGGGAGGGAAATGCATCTGTTTCATTCAGGATTTTTCTGAGGCAGTGGCTCGGTTCAGCGACGTGGCCGGGAGGACAAAACGTCCATTGTCTCCATCAGGGAACGAAGGTTACATCCGTAACCTAGACATTCCCTGTTTGTCGCTCACTTCGACGTTGTGTCGAAGAAGCGACACTAGGGGTCCAATTGAAATCACGCCATGCGCTGAGCCGTGTACGTGTACAGCTGACACAGGAGCGGGCAGGTATTTTACGTGCCAAAGCAACCAGCTGTGTCAGAATGCACGTACCCTTCCCCAAAATTGTCAAAACCTTCTGGTTCTTTACCCCCGACAGGTGGGAACACGGCGATGTGCCAAGTATGGGAGCCAACCATCTTAATGCTATCATACCAAACACTGCGACCAGGGGGTCCATGAGGACTGCCCAAGGGAGACGTGGGTCCGCTCGCAAGGGGACCATACCACAGAAAGTACACACAGGGGGATATGTCCACGTAGGAGCCCGTCCTGTGGAGCACCTATTCCAGTACAGGGTAGATTGAATACCCACAGGTCGGCGAATTCCTCCACTGAATTCGTGGACCAGAGGGCTCAGGAGGAGTTATCAAGGGAGCCGAGTTAGTGGGATCTCCTGGGATAAGAGTGTACGGTTTTACCTCAGTGGAGGGAAAGGGCACTAGGTGCAAGTGGTCCCCCCGGTCAGATGTCAGCGTGTTACCGAGTTCTACCGGCTCGGACCTGAGAAAACACGGGACTAAACCAACTCAACCTTGAGATTGTAAAATATTGTAAAGGTATTGGTTGTTGCCCAACCCGCTGCTCTGCATATTTCTGCTAGGGAGGTGCCTCTGGCCAGTGCCCACGAGGACGCAACACTTCTTGTCGAGTGGCACTGCTGCTCAGCACAGTCGCTCTGGCAAACAGCACGCCTTGTTTCTCATTCATCTTTGATTTAAAGCATTTTATGTACTGATTCCATTTATATTTAGTCTTTTCCCAACAGAATGTTTGTTTTTAGTGGCAAGAAAAGAGATTCGCTGTCAACAGCAATGGAATGACATCCGTGATTGTCATTTATAAACGTTACTAGGCAACCAGTATTGGGAACGCCCACTAGCGACTTCACCGCCAGCCACTGACGACATGCAGCGACAAAGTCTCTGGCCGTGTGTACGCAGCTTATGATGTATGATTTTGTTGTTTTTAAAACTCAACAATAATACAATTATTGCTCTAAAGCATTATTTTATAATATAGCACTACATAATACTAAAGTAAATCTAACTCTGCATTAAAACTGAGTACAGATTTATTTTCTTAAAATTACCTCATGGTCCTCTACTAAAATATTACTCATACGCACAGTTAAAAACAAATCTAGATGTTTCAAGTGCTGAAGTTTTCGTGCTGCCTTAAAATTGTAAGTTTTTTCAACTTGTGATGGAAAGTGGTTTAAACCACCCCATTGTGGGATCCCTCTCAGATTTAAGAGTAAGCAGACACGCATGGGGCTCAACAACTTACATGCAAATCACAGAGATGTTGACAATCAACAAACACATTATTAAAGGGATACTTCACCTAAACATTTAAACATTAGCTATTCATTTTCTCACTCTCATGCCATCCCAGATGTGTGTGAATTTCTTTCTTCTGCAGAACACAAATGAAGATTTGTAGAAGAATATTTCAGCTCTGATGGTCCACACAATGCAAGTGAATAGTGACCAAAACTATAAAGCTCCAAAAAGCACATAAAGGCAGCATAAAAGTAATCCATACGACTCCAGTGGTATAATCCATGTCTTCAGAAATGATATGATAGGTGTGTGTGAGAAACAGATCAATATTTAAGTCCTAATTTGACTATAAATTCTCTTTGGGCTGTTTTAAAGCGGCATGAAAGTACAGCTCATATCTACTTGAATGTGGAAAGACAGTAATCTCCCAAACGGTTGGTCGAGATTACAATCAAAGAACATATTTTAAACCAGCAGTAAAATCTGACAACACTGGTATCATGAATTGTGCATCTTTACCTGAGATCATGCTTAAACACGCCGGTCCAGCTAATGCGCATGTGCGTTCTCAAGTTAATTGTCAGGCGACGCCTGAATCTAAAAGTTCATTGTGTCCTTTAATTTTAAGACGGGACTTCCTTTTCTTCATCCGCCAAATTGGGTGTTTCGATCCCATTTATTTTACAGTTTTTTACAATCGCTATGACAATTCTTTCAGTACTTTTAACAAATTTCCTAAACTCTTAACGCACCAACACACCTACAACACACAATTGGCAAAACATTTAATTTCATGCTCAAAATCACACATTGTAAACTAAACTCCAACACTAATTTTCAAAATACAATAATACACTAGCAACAATACACAATGTCTACCAAAACACTGCAAACATGTCTCAAAATCAAATAATTTTTCAAAACACTAACATATGTTCTCGTCCAACAGGAAGATTTAGTCAATCACAATGTCATAAAAACACTAACATCAGATGGAATTACAGAAACTGCATTATTTGATATGTGTCAGGTCTTATACAACAGACAGTATATTGTATCATAGATTGTGTGTTGCTCTGTAGTTTCTTTTGAAGCCTCTCTACATTTTTGTTTTGTTGGGTTTAGGTCTTTTGCTGCAGAAATTCAATAAAAAAAGATGTATTGGTGACAGAGTTCTTTGATGTGCTCACCATTCCTTTCAAAAGGAACTTTGTATAATTGATTCATTTGGACTCTGTGTTTAGCTAGAGTCCGATAAATGCCCTTGCCCTTGTCCCACTCCTCTTCCTTGCCCTTGTCCCACTCCTCTCCCTCTCCCTTGCCCTTGTCCCACTCCTCTTCCTTGCCCTTGTCCCACTCCTCTCCCTTGTCCTTGTCCCACTCCTCTCCCTTGCCCTTGTCCCACTCCTCTCCCTCTCCCTTGTCCTTGTCCCACTCCTCTTCCTTGCCCTTGTCCCACTCCTCTCCCTTGTCCTTGTCCCACTCCTCTCCCTTGCCCTTGTCCCACTCCTCTCCCTTGCCATTGTCCTTGTCTCACTCCTCTTCCTCGCCCTTGTCCCACTCCTCTCCCTCTCCCTTGTCCCACTCCTCTCCCTTGCCCTTGTCCCACTCCTCTCCCTTGCCCTTGCCCTTGTCCCACTCCTCTCCCTTGCCCTTGTCCCACTCCTCTCCCTCTCCCTTGTCCCACTCCTCTCCCTTGCCCTTGTCCCACTCCTCTCCCTTGCCCTTGTCCCACTCCTCTCCCTTGCCCTTGTCCCACTCCTCTCCCTCTCCCTTGTCCCACTCCTCTCCCTTGCCCTTGTCCCACTCCTCTTCCTTGCCCTTGTCCCACTCCTCTCCCTTGTCCTTGTCCCACTCCTCTCCCTTGCCCTTGTCCCACTCCTCTCCCTCTCCCTTGTCCTTGTCCCACTCCTCTTCCTTGCCCTTGTCCCACTCCTCTCCCTTGTCCTTGTCCCACTCCTCTCCCTTGCCCTTGTCCCACTCCTCTCCCTTGCCCTTGTCCTTGTCCCACTCCTCTTCCTTGCCCTTGTCCCACTCCTCTCCCTCTCCCTTGTCCCACTCCTCTCCCTCTCCCTTGTCCCACTCCTCTCCCTTGCCCTTGTCCCACTCCTCTCCCTTGTCCTTGTCCCACTCCTCTCCCTTGTCCTTGTCCCACTCCTCTCCCTTGTCCTGATATACGTCTTCCTCTACCTAGTGCAGACATTTTTCTTTCTTTTGTTGCTCTGTATTGTTCCCTTTCCACAAAAGATCAGCCCAAAAGGTCCTCTTTTACATTATACCATATGGTCATGCGATTGAAAGGACCTCAACACCTGAGTGTGTTTCCTAGATGGGAATCAGCTGTGATTTATATATTTGCATAATTCAATCAGCTGTTTCTCAGTAACAATAGAATAAAATACAGGGGATATATTTGTGTTTCAGTTCACAATATAAACAGCTGTTTACCTAGACTTTAGCCTGTAAGGTTAGGTTTAAAACATGGTGTTATCTGTTCTGACATACAGGGTTAAAGCATTGGTAAATTTGGCAGTAAAAATCTAGTGTTTTGGTCTTGTTTGAGCTTGTGTGTAAAAGAAGTTCAAGCATTTTAAATTTGTGTTAATTGTATGCATTTTGTGTTAAAGCAACAAGAAATGTGTTAATAGTATAGCTTACACAGACAGATGTAGTGCTAACTGTGTTAAGAGTTTCGGAAAATCGTTAAAAGTATTGAAAAATCTGTCATAGCAATCGTAAAAAACTGTAATAGCAGTGGCCCGTGTCTGCTAAACTGTCTTGGTTATATCCACTAGAGGGCACATCGATTCTGTGAAATGAAACAGACCTGCATAGTGAAAACAGAAAGTGAAAGAAGTGATTTACCCATTAGGGCAACTGGGAACTAAAGGGAAACTGGCTGGCGGCCCAGTGAATAGCAGGACATTAAACAAGATTCGGCCATTAAACAAGATTAACAAGTTGCATTTCTGATAGTGATTTGTTTGCATGGAGCAGGAATTGAGTGTGATTACTGGAAACTGAAACAGATACTGCAGCATAAAAAACAAAAAACATTATATTATGTTATTTGGCAGTGACATTTAAACTAGTAGCAGAATAATATAGATATATGCAGTGTCATTAGCAGAATATATAGTAAGAAAAACAGTAAATATGGATAATCTGTATGAACCATATAGACAGATATGTACAGTATGTACAGTGTGGTAACATTATAAGAGCAGTAAGAATAAGTGTATGTACAGGATGAATAGTATGAAGAGTAGTATAATATGGCTATGTATAGGTGTAATTACAGTATGTACATTTAAATAAATAAATAGAACAGAATGGGTGGGATAGGGTAGTGTCCGGGGGTGGTGGGGGTTTGGGGGGGGTCTATTGTCACCGGGATGCAGAGCTAGAGTTCAGTAGGGTGACAGCTGCAGGAAAGAAGCTTCCTCTGTACCTGCTGGTACGGGTGCGGAGAGACCTGAAACGCCTCCCGGAGGGGAGTGGGGTGAACAGTCTGTGGTTGGGGTGGGAACGGTCTTTGATGATGCTGCGCGCCTTACGCAAGCATCGCTTACCCTGGATGGCCTCGATGGAGCGGAGCGAGGAAACGGTGATGCGTTGGGCAGTTTTCACCACCCTCTGCAGTGCTTTCCGGTCATGGGCAGAGCAGTTGCTATACCAAACTGAGACACAGTTGGTGAGGATGCTCTCGATGGTGCAGCGGTAGAAGGTAGAGACAGGAGGACCTTCTTGAGTCTCCTCAGAAAGAAGAGACGCTGGTGAGCCTTCTTGATCAGGGTAGAGGTGTTGAGGGTCCAAGAGAGGTCCTCAGAGATGTGGACACCCAGAAACTGGAAGCTGGTTACACGCTCCACCTCAGTCCCGTTGATAGAAATGAGTGTGTCAGCTTTAGACTTCCTGAAGTCCACAATGAGCTCTTTGGTCTTCTTGGTGTTGAGAGCCAGGTTGTTGTCAGTGCACCATGATGATAGGTGCTGGACCTCCTCCCTGTAGGCCATCTCATCGTTGTTGCTGATGAGACCAATCACCGTAGTGTCGTCTGCGAACTTGACAATGGTGTTAGAGCCATGTACAGGTGTGCAGTCATAGGTGAAGAGGGAGTAAAGGAGAGGGCTCAGCACACATCCCTGTGGTACGCCGGTGTTCAGGGTGATGGTTGAGGAGGTGTGGTTAACTGACCTAACAGACTGAGGTCTGTTTGTTAGGAAGTCCAGAATCCAGTTACAGAGGGAGGTATTGATGCCCAGTTTACTGAGTTCGGTGATCAGTTTGGAGGGGATGATGGTGTTGAATGCTGAACTAAAGTCAATGAACAGCATTCTCACATAGGTGTTGCTATTGTCAAGGTGGGACAGGGCAGAGTGAAGTGCCGTAGAGATGGCATCCTCTGTGCTCCTGTCCTGACGGTATGCGAATTGGAAGGGGTCCAGTGAGGGTGATAAGCAGGTCAAAGGTGTTGCTAAGGTATTTAATTGAGTTAAGTATTTATATTGGATGTGGATGTGGATGTGGAGGTGAGTGTGAGTGTATGTCTGTCTATGTGTGGCCCTGCGATGGACTGGCGACCTGTCCAGGGTGTCCCCCGCCTTTCGCCCAATGTTAGCTGGGATAGGCTCCAGCCCCCCGCGACCCTGTACACAGGATAAGCGGTTGACGATGGATGGATGGATGAAGTATTTATATAGGACGTTACGTGTATGTTCAACAAATTTAAAAGAACAGTTGAAACAAGAACTCTATGAATAAATCTACCTATAAACTATAAGAACTTAAACACGATACACATGATAAAACGATGAACAAGAGTTCAGACTGAAATACAGATAAAACCACATTAACATGGCAGTTAGACAAATGATTAATGAAATAAATGAAATCAAATTATGATTGACATGATCTAAAGTGCTGCACCATCAGCTTTCTGAAACAAATTAAGACACACATACATTATAAGTGAGTTTTTACGGCTGCATAATTTACTGGAAAATCATGAAAGATAATTTTTTGACATACATTAAACAATCCATCAATATCTCTCAAAATCTGCTCCTTCTGGGTTGCTTCAACCAAATCCATGTCTGTCTTCTATGTTACATTTATCTCGATAGACAACGCATGTTCAAAAGGGAAATAAAATCATTAGTTATAATAAACGTATCACCCCTTGACCCCCGACTCCTCTACAGTTGACATCACATTTATATTTTCATTTTTTTTTTGTTCATGGTTATGCTTGCATGAAATAAATACCAGTACTACGCTACTTATAATGTATTCGACAGCATGGGGCCCCAGGTGAATTGGGGACCCTACATTTGTTCTGGGTGACATTGTTAGACAGTTGCAAGTTTTCTTTGTGTGGTTGTTAGGGTGTTCTGGGTGGTTGCTTGGGAATTGCAAAATGATTGCTAGGGTGTTCTGGGTGGTATATAGGACATTGCTAGACAGTTGCTAGGGTGTTTTGGGTGGTTGCTAGTTAGTTTGTTGGATGTTCGGTTTAGTTGCTCTGGCATTGCTAGGGTGTTCTGGGTGGTTGCTTGGGCGTTGCTAGGGTGTTCTGGGCGGTTGCTAGGCATTTTCCAGGGTGTACTGGGTAGTCGATAGGATATTGCTAGATGATTGCTAGGCATTTTCTAGTGTGTTTTTGGTGGTTGCTAAGCATTTGCTAGGGTGTCCTGGGTGGTCGATAGGGCATTGTTAGACAGTTGCAAGCACATTTGCTTCAGCACCAGCCGAGGCGTTGGGACCCTTGGCTTCTGCCTCTAACACACTGAGTCCAGCTCGAACACGACCCACTCCAGCATCTGCAAAAGCTCCAGCCTTGGGAATTCTGTGTGCTTCTGCATATGTTCCAGATCCAGCATAGAGGCCTTCTACCGTCGTCCTTTCTGGTCTGTCAATTGTGTCAATCATTTTTATGCTGTCCAGGATAAAACTATCTGGTGCAAACGTTTTTGTAACTTCCATTTTAATTTTCCAAGTTTCTTTTTTCAATATTTTCTTATTTTTATCTGCAGATAAGACAAATTAGCTTTAATGCAATGCTAATAACATGCAGGACTTTTTCAAAAGTGACAGACATTTAGAAAAATAACTAAAGTGTGAATTTCTGGTAATGGGCGGGGCATGTTGTAACGTGACCATTTGACAGCCTTAAATCCCCCTCTAACAACTGTGATGAATTACATCTGACTGAATGGATTTGCCGTTTGTTCTAATAGAGGCACCTTGAAATACAGTTTCGATATGTCCTGTGTGCACAACTGAGATTTTAACATGTGTATATCTTATACTGCATGACATTGACATTACAACAAGTACAAAAATACATTTGGAAATAACAGTGTGTTTGAAACGTTTAAACAACGCATGTTACAACTAGCCCCTGTGTGACTCTGTGCACTGAATTATAAATTCAAGCATATTCCAGAATAAAAATAACACTCATGGAATAAAACAACGCTCCACACAGTTACACAAGGATAGCAAACAATTAAACAAAACATGCACGGTTTGCACTTTGCATTATGGGTACTTAACCAGGGGTATAACTGCTATTTTAAGCAGATTGTTATAATTTTGTGAAGTTTATTTCTGTGTTGGTTTGTTCTGGGATTTGTTTGACTTATAATCCTCTAAACAGAAATGCTGTTTCGTTCTCACAGAAGGATCGATGTTAGCTCTTCTTTTGCATGTGATTCTGATGTTGTTTGCAATCAGAAATCTGCTTCAGACAGAATATGAATTATCCACTGAAATTCCTCACACAGGATTTGATGTGTGTGACTCTAAACAGCAAATACAAACTGCTGCAGATACATGACAGACAGTTTTGCATTAAATATAAGAAAATAAGTGTACTCACCATTTTCAGCATATTCTAACTCTCCGTTTGCTCTCATTTTCTAATATATATTATTGGTGTCACAATTGAAAAACTCACACAGATTTGAGTTTAGCAGCACGAGGTGGTTTGGCCCTTCTGAAGTTCAGTTTCACTTTATATCTTCTGTGGTTGGGGAGGAGTCTGGAGTCATCCGTTAATGTAGTAAATGTAATCATACTTGTACATAAACTCTTTCAATTACAAATTATGTCTTCTAACTTTTAATTCAGACACTGGCAAAGAAACAGAAAGAGATCATTCCTGCAGGGCATTATTGTAAACTTATTTTTCATCTCATGGGGCGGCCTGTAGGAAATAAATCATAAAGAAAATATATTGACATCATACATCTTTACACGTGAGACTAAAGGTAAACTGGCCGACTCCCATTGAAAAGCAGGTAATTTATTCAAAATACACAAGTTGTGCCATGTCAGCAAGGGACCTTTATACTAAAGACAACAAACATGATGAGTCAAAGGTGTTTTTCAGCCATAAATGAACAAACCAGGCAATTAAATCACATTAATAAGAGATGAGAATATAGAGTAAAAGCTGCCCAAAGTAGTAAGCGGTATACAATGTGTAGATTAAACTCTAATAAGATCTAATGGACGCTCACATGGCTGTGATAAAAGATCTTAATTTGAGCATCTCCATTCTTTCAAAACCTCCCCAGCACAAACTCAGCTTTAGGATAACATCGCCACATAGTGGAAATAAAGAGCAATACAGAACTCAAGAAACATGACTTTAAAAATGGGAAAATGCTCCAGTTAAAACCACTTTTATTAAACATTTCCTTCATAGTTTATTTAAACTTTGTGTGACATCAAAGAAAAATACAGAAGAAAAAATCAAGAAAGACGGAATGTTTCTTTAACTACTCATTGTGATGTCACTTCCCATGTTTCTGTCATGTGTTGCTCAATGGGATCAGGCATTGCAGTGATTACATCTATATAGATACATTTATATTACATACATTTGATAGTTTCAGCATTGCTGTTACAGTGACTGTTGTTGTGCTGTCTGAGTGTAAACAATGTTGCTAAAGATTCATTTAGAAAGTAATGCTGCTTCTGAATCCAGTTTACAGGATTTACATGTTGTATGAGAAAGCATCAAAACCAGTGATATAGTCAACCAATTTGTGATATTATGAACAGTTAGATTTACAATGTATACAACTATATGTGGCCCGCTGGTCAAGTTTTGGTATCTTTTTTTTCAGATTATTACACAAAAATAAACTAACACACAAAGTATTGCTGTTAGTATTACGGCGATCAACTAGTACACTGACTAGTAACGCTCATTTGAAGTGTTGTGACCCCCTTCAGTGGGACCACATATTGAAATGCTGTTTGCATTGCACGGATAAAAGATAAAACTAAATGCGGAAAACGGCTAACGGTCCACCCAAGCCAGAGTAAAGGCAGCAGTTGAATGAGAGGTCACCAGGAACCAGTGTTTCAGAAGTCCACTATGACATCACAGTCCACTGCTTCGTACGAAGTTCCAATGAGCAAGTTCAAAATCTTGTTGCGGTCCTCTAAAAACGTCATAAATGACACTTTGTCATCCGAAGTGCTTGTGGACGTTTGTCTAAATGGATTTACAGGATCTGAGATTTAACCCTGTATATTCTGGTCACTAAATGTATTATCAAACCGTTGGAAACATGTTGGTCCGGTCATGCATGCATACAAAATCAAGCAATATTTCATTTATTCCTTTCTTACCTCTCAATACCATTCATTCATATTTTAAGTCTTTATTTGCACATACACACACTAACATCCTCTCCTGTCCTAATTCAGCTGTGGCGTATGGTAGGTGACGTTACTGTTGTCTGGATGGTGTTATTGGTTTAAGGCATTGGGGCCTCAGCAGCACCCTCCGGAGGACGTTTTGACCGGCGTGCTCTGAATTTTGACGTTGGATTTCTCCTGCCCTCCTGCAGTGGCCCCGGGGCCCATTCTCTTCTTGATCTCAGCCGCCATGGTCATGAAGGCCTGTTCCACATTAGTGGAGCTTTTCGCACTCGTCTCTAGGAACGGGATGCCCAAAGGGTCTGCGAACTCCTGAGAAAGAGACAGACTGATTAAAAATAGCAGTGACCCAGTGTACATATATGGGGATAAAATAATGGGGAAATAATAAAAAAAATTATAATAATTCAAGTTATACAAATAACATGCATTTTGGGTTCAACAATGTCGTTTACCACTAATAATATTTTCAACATCCATCGTTGATAAAAAAAAAAAAAAAAAAAAAAAGAGTCCATAAACATTCAAATATACACGGTTTTAAAAGTATAGCAACCACCTGTAAACAATGTGTGTTAATATGATTTTAGTGGGATAAAATCGCTTAGAAAAGTTATATCTAATTTTACAACGTTGTTGCCATGACTGACACAACCCCAGTAAAGCCTGTAGCTGATTTTATCACATTGTCCCCATTGACTTCCATTGTAAGTGCCTCACTGTAACCACAAATCGATTTTTTTTATTATAAACGAACAAGACGAGTTGAAAATATTTTCTGTGGTAATCAACATTATGCCACAAAATGCTGTTGATTGAGCTTAACTTGTCCTGATCCCAGAATGTTCCTTTAAACAATGTCAACTCTGCATCGCAAAATGTCCTGCTCCGTGTTTTCACATTACTCCATGATTCTCCATGATATGTAAACAGTACAGTAAAGAGACATGTACACTGTCACGCATATCATACCGCCCAGATCAGATTATATTTGTATTTTTCACCCATTGTGTCTTTTGTGTAACAGTTGCGGTAAAATTCAGCAAATTGTGCACCTTTGCTGTCGTGTAATCCACAAGTTTCTTTGTGGTCAGATCACACTTGTTCCCCACCAGGAGTTTGTTGACATTTTCACTAGCATAGCGACCGATCTCCTGTAGCCACTGTTTAATGTTATTAAAGGACTCCTGGAGAAAAGAAAAACATTTTAAACCCACAGTAATACAAACAAAAAAGACTACGTCCACATTAATCGGATACATTTTGAATCAGCGTTTTAGTTTCAAACATTTTCCAAAAGTTCTCAGCGAGTAAAGATGATGACTACCACCCTGGAGTCACCAGTTTGACTCCAGACTGTGCTGAGTGACTCCAGTCAGGTCTCCAAAGCAACCAAATTGGCCCGGTTGGTAGGGAGGATAGAGTCACATGGAGTAACCTCCTCGTTATAATGTGGTTCTCGCCTCGGTGGGGCATGTGGTGAGTTGATGCCGTGCAGAATAGCGTGAAGCCTCTACACATGCTAGGTCTCCGCTGTAACTTGCTCAACAAGCCACGTGATAAGATTACGGTCTCAGAAAGAGGCAACTGAGATTCGATCATACGCCACCTGGATTTAGGCGAGTCACTGCGCCACCACAACAACCTAGAGCGCATTGGGAATTGGGCGTTCCAAATGGTCTGAAACGCTAATTGGCCTCGTGTTCCATCGCTGAACGGCACTTGGGAGAGCGCTTTAGAAAAGCTCAATTTTGGCTGCATTTTGCCTTCAATACAATGCCATCTTAGTGTGGGCGGAAGGAAAACATTTTCAAATGTATCCGGATTGCTGTGGACATTGTCAAAAACTTATTTTTTCTTTACAACTTCAATACAATGCTTGCAAGATAAACAGAACCAGCACTTCACCCTTGACAACGGAATGTTTGGTCACCTGATCTGTGACATCATAAACAACTATGATCCCGTGGGCTCCTCTGTAATAGCTGGACGTGATGGTGCGGAATCGCTCCTGGCCGGCTGTGTCCCACTGTCAATACAGCAAACGCACATAAACACACACCTTATGACTTTTACAGGAATGTTCCGGGTTCAATACTAATGTGAATTGTATGATAAATAACAGCATGCAACAGATGCTGTCCGTAGAGCTTAAATCCTCTTAAAACCCGGAAAATTCCTTTACAATAACATTTGAATACTAGTTTGTTCTTAGCACTTACGATCTGTAGTTTGATGGTTTTTCCGTCCAGTTCTATCGTTCTGATTTTGAAGTCCACTCCGATTGTGCTGATGTAGCTCTCGGTGTACGTGTCATCCTGAGGAAGGAAGCATGTGTACGCGATAGCAGATAAGGTATTCAGTCAATTATGTTAAGCATGTCATTTCTGCACCATTAAACAGTCACTAAAATAATGACTGCATTTAAAAAAATGTAATTTATTAAATTTTTGTCCACAAATTCACACCATTGGTCGTGCCATTATAGTTACATTTGGTCCATCACAATTGAGTTTGGTGGTGCAGAAATGACACACTTCACCTTTAACATGAAGCTCTTTGACAGTCACTGAACACCTGTGCAATAACTGCCATTATCTAAACAGTATCTTGAAGGCAGGATAATGACTTACTGCAAAACGCAGCAGAAGGCAGGACTTTCCAACACCCGAGTCTCCAATCAGCAGAAGTTTAAACAGGTAGTCACTACAAAACAACATAAAAGACATTAATATCTTTGGCAGCCATCGCAGGTGCCCTGTAGTTATTTCTTGACAGGACAGTATGAATACAACAAGCAGCTGTCACCTGCAATGTTGATGGGCCCTTTATGTCATATTACATAATATATGCACGTCACCATCACAGCAAAATTCCTAAATGAACAAGAGCAGCACTGAGGGATGTCTCAATATGTTACAGGACATCACGTGATCCATCATGACTCTCTCCATAATAATGAACATCCGCAGTGGCGTAATAGAGTAAACACAATGGGCCTCATTCATGAACATTTTGTAAATACACAAAAAAATTGGGAATAATTTACAAGTAAAATGGAGCTTCCCAAAACCTTTCCACCAGATTCACGAATGCTTCTTATTTCCAGATTTGTTAGTAAAACACGTGTATGCAAAAATCAACTATCGGCACCGATTAATCGGTTAAACCGATATATCACTCTACCGCTAGTCATTTCTGAACATCCACCAAATTACTTTAAACTTTTAGGCATTGTCAAGCCAACATCCAAGTTTGCCTTCACAAACTTCACCAGTTCAGATTAATATTCCCACTGAACAAGACTAACAGGAGAGACGATTCAACTATATGATATCAGTTTGACAAGCCAGATTATCATTTAACTTAATGATAAAGATGATCAGCTTTGCTCTGGGAACCAGTTAAACAGATAATTGCAGTTTATTTCACAACTCGATAACGACGTGGCACTTCAGTGTGTCAACTCCAGAGAAACAGACATAAATACACACTATAAATATAAATACACACACACACACACACACACACACACACACACACACACACACACACACACACACGTATATTATTACATGTTACACACATAATATATAAAATTATCCATGCGTATATAACTTTAGATTTAACACCAACTACTGCCGGTTGGTTGTTCTAGTTGAACAATCCCGTATAAACTATTTGAACAACTTATAACACATTCATAAATACAGATGTACAATAAATGTTGTCGATAATGTTGCAGTTGAATACTGTAAAAGCACGTGACGTGGGCGCTCACGTGTCTGACGTGCGCGCTCACGTGTCTGATGTGTCATCTACGCTTTTATTCACCGCAAACTTACTATTCAGGATTCATGATGGACAGCACAAAAACTCCCAACTGACGAGATTTTTCCGTCGTTTTCTTCTCCACGATGAATTCGGTGACTGGTCAAGACTCGTTTGCCGCTGAAATCCTTTATTATTCGGTGATAAAAACAGTCTAGTTGAGGAGACACAGACACAAATGGCCACTCGAGTGTGAAGCCTGAACAACACGACACAATGACGTCACCAGTGCTGCACCACCCGCCAAAATAAAAGTGACTGGAATTAAATTTATATATATATATATATATATATATATATATATATATATATATATATATATATATATATATATTTTTTTTAAATCACATTTTGAAACAGAATCACACTTTATTGTTTAACGATTACATTCATATAATTACATTCGTATAATTCGTTCTACTGCGTTTTTGAACATCTTTTGGTCCCTTTTATTCTACCCGAAAACGAAAAAGGTTATTGAAAACATGTTTGTTTGGCTTTTAAATAGTTGCTGATCATTCCACTATAGACATGTCTAATAAAGAGAACAAAACTGCAACAATTTGTGTTGCTATTTAATTGTAAATCTTAAAAGCGCCTAAAATCAGTTACGTAATGTGTTGACCCGAGCTAATCATTTTTTAGGCGCAGCACAAAATGTGAAGCACCACCTGAACTGTGTGTCCTGTAGAGGACGCTAGAATACACAAACTGGCCGCCCTTCTGTCTCTCTGTTTTGGACACACTTGAGTGAATGCATGCTTCACATCATTTTACCAAGACATTTTTATAGAAAGTCTTAATTCATGCTTGAAAGTAGTTTAGCGATGTAGGAATTTATTTTCTAAACTAAATTAATATTTTTAATATCTATAATCTAGACCAGCGGTTTTCAATTTAAAGCAAAGGACCCCCAAATATGACAAAAACCTTATGAGGACCTCCTCCTAAAATATATAAAGGTGCTGTATATTTTTGTATATAAAAACAAGAGAAACATTTTAAGTGTTATATTATAAAGTCAGTTTCAATTGTTAGATTTTATATTGTTATTGGGCTAAAGACAAAATTCATTCTTTAAAATGTGATTCAGTAGGGATGCACCCGATGTATCGGCCACCATATTTATTATCTTTTGGGATGCACCATATTTTTCAGGCAATTATTGACCAAATTAATCAGTTATAATCATCAATATAAACCACAAATTTCAACCATCAGCTTTTCATTTCACATAGGCTTTGCTTAAAAAAACTAATTTATATTTAATTGCATATATTTATTGTGTTTTATTATTGTGTTGAATATAGTTGATAATCCTTTTTCTATGTGTAATATAATAAATAAATAAATATAATCTGAAAATGCAAAGCATGTGGAATGTAATAATAAATTATATATGAATTTGTAATATTAATATGTAAAATGTGAGTTCTGTTGTGTAGAAATACAAAAATGTTTTAGAAGTGCAGTAATCCCACACATAAATTATAGTATTATATAGTTTATACTTTGAAGATTTCTATCTTGTTTTTAGGTGTCATTGTGGCTCCATTTACATTTTGGCCAGTGACGTGTTCAATCCATTTTGAAATACATTTTTAATCGTTAGAGCAAAATGTCTCTGTCTATCTCATTCACTCACTCATCTATCTCCCTCTGTCTATCTCATTCACTCACTCATCTATCTCCCTCTGTCTATCTCATTCACTCACTCATCTATCTCCCTCTGTCTATCTCATTCACTCACTCATCTATCTCTCTCTGTCTATCTCATTCACTCACTCATCTATCTCCCTCTGTCTATCTCATTCACTCACTCATCTATCTCTCTCTGTCTATCTCATTCACTCACTCATCTATCTCCCTCTGTCTATCTCATTCATTCACTCACTCATCTATCTCTCTCTGTCTATCTCATTCACTCACTCATCTATCTCCCTCTGTCTATCTCATTCACTCACTCACCTATCTCTCTGTCTATCTCATTCCTTCACTCATCTGTCTCCCTCTGTCTATCTCATTCACTCACTCATCTATCTCCCTCTGTCTATCTCATTCATTCACTCACTCATCTATCTCCCTCTGTCTATCTCATTCACTCACTCATCTATCTCCCTCTGTCTATCTCATTCACTCACTCATCTATCTCCCTCTGTCTATCTCATTCACTCACTCACTCACCTATCTCTCTGTCTATCTCATTCCTTCACTCATCTATCTCCCTCTGTCTATCTCATTCACTCACTTATCTATCTCCCTCTGTCTATCTCATTCACTCACTCATCTATCTCCCTCTGTCTATCTCATTCACTCACTCATCTATGTCCCTCTGTCTATCTCATTCACTCACTCATCTATCTCCCTCTGTCTATCTCATTCATTCACTCACTCATCTAACTCCCTCTGTCTATCTCATTCATTCACTCACTCATCTATCTCCCTCTGTCTATCTCATTCATTCACTCACTCATCTATCTCCCTCTGTCTATCTCATTCACTCACTCATCTATCTCCCTCTGTCTATCTCATTCATTCACTCACTCATCTATCTCCCTCTGTCTATCTCATTCATTCACTCACTCATCTATCTCTCTCTGTCTAGCTCATTCACTCACTCACTCATCTATCTCCCTCTGTCTATCTCATTCATTCACTCACTCATCTATCTCCCTCTGTCTATCTCATTCACTCACTCATCTATCTCCCTCTGTCTATCTCATTCACTCACTCATCTATCTCCCTCTGTCTATCTCATTCACTCACTCATCTATCTCTCTCTGTCTATCTCATTCACTCACTCACTCATCTATCTCCCTCTGTCTATCTCATTCACTCACTCATCTATCTCCCTCTGTCTATCTCATTCACTCACTCATCTATCTCCCTCTGTCTATCTCATTCACTCACTCATCTATCTCCCTCTGTCTATCTCATTCACTCACTCATCTATCTCCCTCTGTCTATCTCATTCATTCACTCACTCATCTATCTCTCTCTCTGTCTATCTCATTCATTCACTCACTCATCTATCTCCCTCTGTCTATCTCATTCATTCACTCACTCATCTATCTCCCTCTGTCTATCTCATTCATTCACTCACTCATCTATCTCTCTCTCTGTCTAGTCTCATTCACTCACTCACTCATCTATCTCCCTCTGTCTATCTCATTCATTCACTCACTCATCTATCTCCCTCTGTCTATCTCATTCATTCACTCACTCATCTATCTCTCTCTGTCTATCTCATTCATTCACTCACTCATCTATCTCCCTCTGTCTATCTCATTCATTCACTCACTCATCTATCTCCTCTCTGTCTATCTTCATTCACTCACTCACTCATCTATCTCCCTCTGTCTATCTCTTCATTCATTCACTCACTCATCTATCTCCCTCTGTCTATCTCTATTCACTCACTCACTCATCTATCTCTCTCTGTCTATCTCATTCACTCACTCATCTATCTCCCTCTGTCTATCTCATTCATTCACTCACTCATCTATCTCCCTCTGTCTATCTCATTCACTCACTCATCTATCTCCCTCTGTCTATCTCATTCACTCACTCATCTATCTCTCTCTGTCTATCTCATTCATTCACTCACTCATCTATCTCCCTCTGTCTATCTCATTCACTCACTCACTCATCTATCTCCCTCTGTCTATCTCATTCATTCACTCACTCATCTATCTCCCTCTGTCTATCTCATTCATTCACTCACTCATCTATCTCCCTCTGTCTATCTCATTCACTCACTCACTCATCTATCTCCCTCTGTCTATCTCATTCATTCACTCACTCATCTATCTCCCTCTGTCTATCTCATTCACTCACTCATCTATCTCCCTCTGTCTATCTCATTCACTCACTCATCTATCTCCCTCTGTCTATCTCATTCATTCACTCACTCACTCATCTATCTCCCTCTGTCTATCTCATTCACTCACTCATCTATCTCCCTCTGTCTATCTCATTCACTCACTCATCTATCTCTCTCTGTCTATCTCATTCATTCACTCACTCATCTATCTCTCTCTGTCTATCTCATTCACTCACTCATCTATCTCCCTCTGTCTATCTCATTCATTCACTCACTCATCTATCTCCCTCTGTCTATCTTATTCATTCACTCACTCATATATCTCCCTCTGTCTATCTCATTCATTCACTCACTCATCTATCTCCCTCTGTCTATCTCATTCACTCACTCATCTATCTCCCTCTGTCTATCTCATTCACTCACTCATCTATCTCCCTCTGTCTATCTCATTCAATCACTCATCTATCTCCCTCTGTCTATCTCATTCACTCACTCATCTATCTCCCTCTGTCTATCTCATTCACTCACTCATCTATCTCTCTCTGTCTATCTCATTCACTCACTCATCTATCTCCCTCTGTCTATCTCATTCATTCACTCACTCATCTATCTCCCTCTGTCTATCTTATTCATTCACTCACTCATCTATCTCCCTCTGTCTATCTCATTCATTCACTCACTCATCTATCTCCCTCTGTCTATCTCATTCACTCACTCATCTATCTCCTCTGTCTATCTCATTCACTCACTCATCTATCTCCCTCTGTCTATCTCATTCATTCACTCACTCATCTATCTCCCTCTGTCTATCTCATTCACTCACTCATCTATCTCCCTCTGTCTATCTCATTCACTCACTCATCTATCTCCCTCTGTCTATCTCATTCATTCACTCACTCATCTATCTCCCTCTGTCTATCTCATTCATTCACTCACTCATCTATCTCCCTCTGTCTATCTCATTCATTCACTCACTCATCTATCTCTCTCTGTCTATCTCATTCACTCACTCATCTATCTCCCTCTGTCTATCTCATTCATTCACTCACTCATCTATCTCTCTCTGTCTATCTCATTCACTCACTCATCTATCTCCCTCTGTCTATCTCATTCATTCACTCACTCATCTATCTCCCTCTGTCTATCTCTATCTCATTCACTCACTCATCTATCTCCCTCTGTCTATCTCATTCATTCACTCACTCATCTATCTCCCTCTGTCTATCTCATTCATTCACTCACTCATCTATCTCCCTCTGTCTATCTCATTCATTCACTCACTCATCTATCTCCCTCTGTCTATCTCATTCATTCACTCACTCATCTATCTCCCTCTGTCTATCTCATTCACTCACTCATCTATCTCCCTCTGTCTATCTCATTCACTCACTCATCTATCTCCCTCTGTCTATCTCATCTCATTCACTCACTCATCTATCTCTCCTCTGTCTATCTCATTCATTCACTCACTCATCTATCTCCCTCTGTCTATCTCATTCATTCACTCACTCATCTATCTCCCTCTGTCTATCTCATTCATTCACTCACTCATCTATCTCCCTCTGTCTATCTCATTCACTCACTCATCTATCTCCCTCTGTCTATCTCATTCATTCACTCACTCACTCATCTATCTCCCTCTGTCTATCTCATTCACTCACTCATCTATCTCTCCTCTGTCTATCTCATTCACTCACTCATCTATCTCCCTCTGTCTATCTCATTCATTCACTCACTCATCTATCTCCCTCTGTCTATCTCATTCACTCACTCATCTATCTCCCTCTGTCTATCTCATTCATTCACTCACTCATCTATCTCCCTCTGTCTATCTCATTCATTCACTCACTCATCTATCTCCCTCTGTCTATCTCATTCATTCACTCACTCATCTATCTCCCTCTGTCTATCTCATTCACTCACTCATCTATCTCCCTCTGTCTATCTCATTCACTCACTCATCTATCTCCCTCTGTCTATCTCATTCACTCACTCATCTATCTCCCTCTGTCTATCTCATTCACTCACTCATCTATCTCCCTCTGTCTATCTCATTCACTCACTCATCTATCTCCCTCTGTCTATCTCATTCACTCACTCATCTATCTCCCTCTGTCTATCTCATTCATCACTCACTCATCTATCTCCCTCTGTCTATCTCATTCACTCACTCATCTATCTCCCTCTGTCTATCTCATTCACTCACTCATCTATCTCCCTCTGTCTATCTCATTCAATCACTCATCTATCTCCCTCTGTCTATCTCATTCACTCACTCATCTATCTCTCTCTGTCTATCTCATTCACTCACTCATCTATCTCCCTCTGTCTATCTCATTCATTCACTCACTCATCTATCTCCCTCTGTCTATCTCATTCATTCACTCACTCATCTATCTCCCTCTGTCTATCTTATTCATTCACTCACTCATATATCTCCCTCTGTCTATCTCATTCATTCACTCACTCATCTATCTCCCTCTGTCTATCTCATTCACTCACTCATCTATCTCCCTCTGTCTATCTCATTCACTCACTCATCTATCTCCCTCTGTCTATCTCATTCACTCACTCATCTATCTCCCTCTGTCTATCTCATTCACTCACTCATCTATCTCCCTCTGTCTATCTCATTCATTCACTCATCTATCTCCCTCTGTCTATCTCATTCACTCACTCATCTATCTCCCTCTGTCTATCTCATTCATTCACTCACTCATCTATCTCCCTCTGTCTATCTCATTCATTCACTCACTCATCTATCTCCCTCTGTCTATCTCATCTCATTCACTCACTCATCTATCTCCCTCTGTCTATCTCATTCACTCACTCATCTATCTCCCTCTGTCTATCTCATTCACTCACTCATCTATCTCCCTCTGTCTATCTCATTCACTCACTCATCTATCTCCCTCTGTCTATCTCATTCACTCACTCATCTATCTCTCTCTGTCTATCTCATTCACTCACTCATCTATCTCCCTCTGTCTATCTCATTCACTCACTCATCTATCTCCCTCTGTCTATCTCATTCATTCACTCACTCATCTATCTCCCTCTGTCTATCTCATTCATTCACTCACTCATCTATCTCCCTCTGTCTATCTCATTCATTCACTCACTCATCTATCTCCCTCTGTCTATCTCATTCACTCACTCATCTATCTCCCTCTGTCTATCTCATTCACTCACTCATCTATCTCCCTCTGTCTATCTCATTCATTCACTCACTCATCTATCTCCCTCTGTCTATCTCATTCACTCACTCATCTATCTCCCTCTGTCTATCTCATTCACTCACTCATCTATCTCCCTCTGTCTATCTCATTCACTCACTCATCTATCTCTCTCTGTCTATCTCATTCATTCACTCACTCATCTATCTCCCTCTGTCTATCTCATTCACTCACTCACTCTATCTATCTCCCTCTGTCTATCTCATTCATTCACTCACTCATCTATCTCCCTCTGTCTATCTCATTCATTCACTCACTCATCTATCTCCCTCTGTCTATCTCATTCATTCACTCACTCATCTATCTCCTCTGTCTATCTCATTCACTCACTCATCTATCTCCTCTGTCTATCTCATTCACTCACTCATCTATCTCCCTCTGTCTATCTCATTCAC
>NC_068286.1:4842050-4944978 GCF_025860055.1 Xyrauchen texanus | reverse complement strand
TCACTCATCTATCTCCCTCTGTCTATCTCATTCACTCACTCATCTATCTCCCTCTGTCTATCTCATTCACTCACTCACTCTATCTCTCTCTCTGTCTATCTCATTCACTCACTCATCTATCTCCCTCTGTCTATCTCATTCACTCTCACTCCTCATCTCACTCATCTATCTCCCTCTGTCTATCTTCATTCATTCACTCACTCATCATATCTCCCTCTGTCTATCTCATTCATTCACTCACTCATCTATCTCCCTCTGTCTATCTCATTCACTCACTCATCTATCTCCCTCTGTCTATCTCATTCACTCACTCATCTATCTCCCTCTGTCTATCTCATTCACTCACTCATCTATCTCTCTCTGTCTATCTCATTCATTCACTCACTCATCTATCTCTCTCTGTCTATCTCATTCACTCACTCATCTATCTCCCTCTGTCTATCTCATTCATTCACTCACTCATCTATCTCCCTCTGTCTATCTCATTCATTCACTCACTCATCTATCTCTCTCTGTCTAGCTCATTCACTCACTCACTCATCTATCTCCCTCTGTCTATCTCATTCATTCACTCACTCATCTATCTCCCTCTGTCTATCTCATTCACTCACTCACTCATCTATCTCCCTCTGTCTATCTCATTCACTCACTCATCTATCTCCCTCTGTCTATCTCATTCACTCACTCATCTATCTCCCTCTGTCTATCTCATTCATTCACTCACTCACTCACTCATCTATCTCCCTCTGTCTATCTCATTCATTCACTCATCTATCTCCCTCTGTCTATCTCATTCATTCACTCACTCATCTATCTCCCTCTGTCTATCTCATTCATTCACTCACTCATCTATCTCCCTCTGTCTATCTCATTCACTCACTCATCTATCTCCCTCTGTCTATCTCATTCACTCACTCATCTATCTCCCTCTGTCTATCTCATTCAATCACTCATCTATCTCCCTCTGTCTATCTCATTCACTCACTCATCTATCTCCCTCTGTCTATCTCATTCACTCACTCATCTATCTCTCTCTGTCTATCTCATTCATTCACTCACTCATCTATCTCTCTCTGTCTATCTCATTCACTCACTCATCTATCTCCCTCTGTCTATCTCATTCGTTCACTCACTCATCTATCTCCCTCTGTCTATCTTATTCATTCACTCACTCATATATCTCCCTCTGTCTATCTCATTCATTCACTCACTCATCTATCTCCCTCTGTCTATCTCATTCACTCACTCATCTATCTCCCTCTGTCTATCTCATTCACTCACTCATCTATCTCCCTCTGTCTATCTCATTCAATCACTCATCTATCTCCCTCTGTCTATCTCATTCACTCACTCATCTATCTCCCTCTGTCTATCTCATTCATTCACTCATCTATCTCCCTCTGTCTATCTCATTCACTCACTCATCTATCTCCCTCTGTCTATCTCATTCACTCACTCATCTATCTCCCTCTGTCTATCTCATTCACTCACTCATCTATCTCCCTCTGTCTATCTCATTCACTCACTCACTCACCTATCTCTCTGTCTATCTCATTCCTTCACTCATCTATCTCCCTCTGTCTATCTCATTCACTCACTCATCTATCTCCCTCTGTCTATCTCATTCATTCACTCACTCATCTATCTCCCTCTGTCTATCTCATTCACTCACTCACTCATCTATCTCCCTCTATCTATCTCATTCACTCACTCATCTATCTCCCTCTGTCTATCTCATTCATTCACTCACTCATCTATCTTCCTCTGTCTATCTCATTCATTCACTCACTCATCTATCTCCCTCTGTCTATCTCATTCACTCACTCATCTATCTCTCTCTCTCTCTCGATTTAGTGCTGAATAACTTTCCAATTTGTGTTGATTTTTAATGGTGTTTGTCCAATGCGTGATGTATTTTTCCCTTTCTTTGTGTATAATTTGGTTAGGCCGAATGTGTGACTTCAGTCAGTCTCAGGAGAAGCTGGCATAGGGGACTCTTCACTGAGCTCAGCTCTTGGTACTTAAGGGCTTTATAATGGTATGTGTTATATACGTGTATATGTTGGGGTCACTTGTTTTTAGGTGCTTCCAGAACTTAATGGCTCTTTTTTTGTTCAGAAAGAGAGGGTATTGGCCTAATTCTGCCCTGCATCCATACATTGGGGCTTTTCTTTGGACATAAATGATTCTTTTACAAAATTCCACATGGAGAGTTTCAGTGGGATGTTTTTCCCAATTTAAATAGTCACATTTTACAGGAGGACCCCACACCTCACTGCCATAAAATGCAATTGGTTTGATGATTGATTTGAATATTTTGAGCCAGATCCTAATTGGAAAATCAATTTTAATAGATTATTTAATGGCATAAAACACCGTTTGTGCTTCTCTTTGAGTTCACAGCCAAAGCAAAATGACCTGTAGAACTGATTTTTAGAACTGATGTAAGTGTGTGTTTTTGTGATTTCAATGTTTCTGTATGAAAACCAAAATATGTTTGTAAGTCCCTGAGATCTGGAACGCTTTTGGAAGATCATGACGTTTGTTTTTGATGGTTGACTGTCAGGGCCGAGGTCCCGTCTCTCTCTCTCTGTGTCTCTCTGTCTCTCTCTCTCTGTGTCTCTCTGTCTCTCTCTCTCTGTGTCTCTCTGTCTCTCTCTCTCTGTGTCTCTCTGTCTCACTCTCTCTCTCTCACTCTCTCTCTTTGCCAAAACAGTTTCAGCTCACGTACGATAGAAAGAAGTGTCACAGGACTGTTGCATTCTTTCTTTATTTGGCTGGTTATTGGTGATTTCACCCAAACCGATTTGTGTTTCTTAATTCTTAATCTTAAATCTCATATAATTTCAGAGCCAATAGCTTATTATTTCCACCCGGTCCCTATTTACCCCTAATTCTCTTTCATTGTTTCTTTCTTTGTGCTAGTGGACTCAGACAGACAGACAGACAGACAGACAGACAGACAGACAGATAAATGGTGATAGGACAGATTTGGAATAAAGCTTGAGGATGTTAATCACATCTTCCTGTGTTTGTTTGGACGCATGTCGGTCATTGTTTGTCCTGTTTCTGTGTCCAGTATATTCACACACACTGATGTCTTATCTGCTCTTCCACGATATCAGCAAACACAACACGAGAGATCGTGAGTGATCATGTCATAAAAGGAATTATTCGGTTGACATTGATTCATTGAAAGTTTGTTTTGATCATAAAATTACTTTTCTATAGTTTTTATAAAGAATAGAGATTTGCTCTGCATTATAGTTCCTGTGTGTTGTGCAGTCAGGCAACTGTTTTTGGGGCTTGTGTAATAATACAGGGATGCTTATCACAGACTGCTCCACATGCTGCTGCTGCTGTGTGTGTGTGTGTGTGTGTGTGTGTGACTGTTTTCTGATAGGGGAAATTAAGAGGCGGGGTTAACCTTTCAAGTTCAGGAGTGGGACACTGTGATTGACGGGTGAGGGAAAGGGATGTCACAAAGTGGCCATATAAAATGTGAATTTGAAGAATTAGTGATGTGAGGATATTCGGGGAGATTTCCAAACCCACAAACAGTCACACGCTCTTCAGACGGGACGCTGATATCGGTAAGGAGTTTGGCTGGGCTTAGAAATGATTTGTGCAAAGTTAAAATGCAAAACATGAGCAACTGACTGAACTAGAATTATGTTATTTTTTCATATTAAAAAAGTTGTTTTAAAATTATCAATGCAATTGTCAAAGTGATTGAGTATCATTTGTTATTTTGAAGTAAAACTTGTTTGAGAAAGTAAAAACTAGTAAAATAAGGTTAAAAGTATCAAATTTGTCATACTTAGCAGAATTTGTTTGACAAAGGTAAAACTAAAAAAGGGTAAACCAGACAAAAAAAATTAAAAACAATTTGAAATAAAAATTAAAATAAAACGGAAAACTAGTGAAAAAGTTCAAATTAAATTACATTTTGTAGATGAATCTGTAGTTTAAAAGTAAAAGTATTATTTAAAGGTAATTTGACATTTCGCATCAGATTCTCTGTTGAAAATCAAAATAATATTTTTTTTAAAGTAAAATAATGTTTTATATTAATTTGCTTGAAAAAGGTTTAACCAGCCAAAAAATACAAATAAAAAGATAAATAAAAAATGAAAGGTAATATGATATTTTGCAGCAGTTTCTTTGTTTGACAAAAGCAAAATAAGCTACAAAAAATAATATATATATATATATATATATATATATATATATATATATAATTATATTTAGTAAATAAATCTGTTTGAAAAAGAGTAAACAAGCAAAAAAAAAAAAAAATTGAAAGTGCGATTTTATGTTGTAGCAAAATTTGTTTGACTAAGGTTAAAAAAAAAAAAAAAGTATTATGTTGAAGATTAATTTGCTTGAAACGAGTAAACCAGCCAAAAAACTAATAAATACAAATTTAAAAGTACAATTATATTTTGTAGCAGAATCTAATAAATGATCTTGTGTTTAGTGTCAGTCGCAGATGTTTGACCATTTAAACACAAACAGCCCTAAATCAAATTATAATATTATCATCATTTATATACAAGAACGAAGAAACACAAAGTATTGACACATAATTACTATTGAGGTACAAACTGGCAAGTGTTAAACTAATGAGTGTTCTGTAGAGATCAGATGAGCACAAACTTGCTACAAAGACCCAAATACACTCACAATGATTATTCAGATACTCCCGTGTGCTTAATTTCAAAACCTCGTAGCCTAGAAATAACGAAAGTGAACGCACACATTCGCTGGTTTGTCCTGTTGTTCTCACGTGTAGACGATGGCCGATCATGACCTGGTTCTGAAATGTTGGGGCCCAGTGGAAGCCGACTACACCGGCTACGGAGGAGAAGTCCTGAACCGGTCAGTACTGGCTTCAATTTAAATATTAATCATAAAACAATTAAGGGAATTTATTATTGAAATATTCAGGTGAACTCTCCGTTTAAGTTTAGAAGATTCTTAGTTGTACTTGTATGAGGGGATTTTGAGGCTTTGTAAGAACCCTGGTCAGGTTTCGCTAATATTCCCACTCTATATTTCACTCTCCAGTTTGTTTAACGAGCACCCGGAAACTCTAAAACTGTTCCCGAAGTTTGAGGGCATCGCACAGGGTGATTTGGTGGGACATCCAGCGGTAGCAGCCCATGGCGCGACGGTGCTGAAGAAGCTAGGTGAGCTGCTGAAGGCCGGAGGTGATCACGCTGGGATCCTCAAACCGCTGGCCAACACCCACGCCAACATACACAAGATCGGCCTCAACAACTTCAGGGTAACGCAACAGGAAACCGCCGCCCAATCCGTTCATATTTTCACTGACATGCTGTCCTTCATTCTTGGGCCCTGTTCCAAAACCGAGTGAGCTGATTACATAGCCAGATGCTCTCTAAGGCAGCATCCCAACACTGGAATCTCATAAATGACAGATTTGGAGCGCCCTATATAGGCAACACCTCCGTGCATTGAAGTAGCACTACTCACATGATGCACACAGGCACCGTTCAGCGTCAGTCGCTAGTGCGCCTCTTGAGGCCAGGGGAGTGAGGGTTACACATATTGCACAGCTATCACGTACCAGCTGACTCCCGTTACACGCACATATACTTGCATAAATTATGATTCTGGCTGTAAAATGCTGCAGCTCACTAGGGTTTGGAACAAGTGTGGATGCCCGATTCCATCTTGAAGATTAAGACTCACTTTCATTCTTGCGACTGAATAATAATTCCATTGGAAAAATCTTCCTCTTTGTCTCATTTCGACAGCTGATCACTGAAGTCATCGTGAAGTTGATGGCGGAGAAGGCGGGTCTTGACGGTGCCGGTCAGGCCGCTCTGAGGAGCGTGATGGATGTCGTCGTCTGCGATATCGACGGATACTACAAAGAAATCGGATTTGCTGGATAAATGACACCAAACCCCGACAATCCCAAACTCAGCAGGATGTAGATCATGACACAATGGGAGTATATCATAGGAAAAGCGCTTGTTGTGTTATCGCCATTCGCACATAGAAATGATTGTGCTTATAAATGCAAGCTAATAACATTAAACATTAAAATTGCCTGTGTAAATTGTCCACAGAAAACATATAATCATGTATCATGTATAAAACCGAAATAAGGTTGTTTCTGCCTTTTTTTTAAATGTGCATGTTTGTGGTTTTGAATCAAGTCAGGTTTGGAATGTCATCTGATGTTTGTTTAAACAGTGAGTGAGCCTGATGATGTCATAATGCTGTCTGGTGATGTCATAATGCTGCCTGGTGATGTCATAATGGCGACTGTGTGTTAGGGTCTCAGGAGGACCTTATTTAAATTGCACTAATGGTGATTATCCATTGAAATAACCTTTCATTTTCTTTTCAATGAACCTTTTAACGTTCTTAATGACTGCTAATCGTAATTCTTGTTTCGATGCGCCTTTGGACATGCATTCAATTGTTACTAGTGAGCATTCACTGTTGCTAGCAGGCATTTTACGATTTTAAATCATAATATTCAGGTGATTTACTTTTTTGAAGCAACGCTTTTAATAAACATTGCATATACCTGCTGGAAAACAAAATACATTGCAGTTTGTCTTTATTTGCCATTCGTGCAGTGAAACCCAAGGACTTACTCACCTTTGCTTTTCACTATTCTTTAAAACAACTCTAGCTGTCATATGATAAGTCAGTTGGTTTCTGTAGAGCATTGGTGCATGAAAAGTGCCAGCATTAATAGTGTTTTATTAAGCAAACCTCACAATACCGTTTCCAGGTCATGTGGGCGTGTGACCTACTTTGGTAGGTTTATGGTAATCTAGTCTACAATCACATGGCTAATAAAGTCATTCGGCCTGACTTGCACACAATCTGTCTGGAATGAGATTTATTTATTTACGCTGGCCTTCAGTGACCCAGTGGCGGAGCTAGGGGGTGGACAGGGGTGACCTTAGCCACCAACGACCAAAGCCTGGTTACCCCGGCCTAAGCCCATTGGCTACCCCACTCACAATTGCCATTTTGGTCATTTTTTGTCTCGGGCACAGTTTGGGTTTTTAGAGGAGGAACTGTCTCTGTACAAAAGCAACACACAGGAGAATTAACATGTGCGCACCAAGGTCGCTGCACTTCTCCATCCCAGGTGTCACTGTATCCACGTGCCTCTGCTTTCTACACCAACAACCAACACCCCCCACCATGTTACAAAAATGCTGCCCAAAAAATTCTGTACCCCCACAGACTGATCGCTGCCCCTGCCCAGCTACCCTCTGAAAAACTCCTGGCTCCGCCCCTGTGGTGATCCCTAAGCATTGTTGTGTACTTCTGCTAAATCCAGACCTCTATTTATTTTATGTTACTGGTCTTTCTAAGAACTCCTAATCTGTAGAATACCAAACTGTTACATCATCATACTAATTAGCCGAGCTAATCCGCCGCCGTGCATACTTAAACATAAAGTCTTTCCCAGTCCAATACTTCATTCCTCCTAAATCTCATTCCGAGAGTCTTATCGGCTGTTTGTGGACGTGACTGAAACCACAGAGGTGTTTAGAAAGAATGGCTGAATATGTGCTAAACTCTGTTTACCGAGCAACGATTTATCTTTATATTCGTCCAACTGATGTTTAACGAGCTACTGTGAAGTTTTCCCACCAGTTGCCAAACTAGACGTGACAACAGTCGCTGTCACACCCTATTCAGTCTGATGCCACTGAACTCTCTCTTTTCCCTTTCCACCCAGACTCAACCTCACTCGGCCTCGCTGTAGTTGCATTTGGTGACACGTAGCCAAGGACAGAGCGTTTAGAGACCTGACTTCATGTCCCAGACCTCCACGTGCATCTCGCTCCTTCAGATATTAGATGCGTACAGCTGTGTGAAAAGTGATACGAAGTGCATCTGATTGATTTGGTCCTTTGGTTGCATGCGAGACAAAATTTTCAGTGTATACTTGCTACAAAGTTGAAGGCCCCAAACCTTAATACAAATACTGTACTTGAACGTAAACGTACACTAGCTTGATTTGTGTTCCAAAAAGTGTCAGGCCCAAAACATTCTCCACAGCTATGCAAGCTCAATTCTTCCAGAAAAATCCAACTTGGTCTCATTGAATCTCGTTTCTATATTTGCATGTGGCTAATTGTACGTATCATACAACAATAATGACTTTTATTCACATTCTTCATGAACACATACTTTTCACCCTGTTCCTCACACTATTCTATCTTTTGACATCTAATTTAAATATAGTGCATATAAGACGATACTTTTATCGTTTACATTAGTCAACCAACTACATTTACGCACTTCCAAAACATGGGCTAGCTCAACTGATTAGCGCTGCGAGTCTTAAAGAGCACGCAAGTCAACAAGGGAAAATGACAAAATGACGCGTTTGCTAAAATACTCACTGTTTCAAAAGTATTGCCACAAAACATAAACAATATTTATATTATAATAGTGTTAACATGCTTTTAGTGTGAAAAAATCACTTGATATCTTTTTTTGTGTAAATTTATAGCCAATTTTACAACTTTGTTGCCATGATGTTATGTCAACAAATGCTAAAATGACTGTAAAAATGACCATGGAGGTCCACACTGAGACGGTGTTTTTGACTGAGAAAACGGAGCTTTTTGAAAACACGCTCCAAAGTGGATAAATTAGAAAACGCAGTAACGGACACTTTGGAAAACGATGATGCATTTTTAGTCATGTGATCTATCCAACCAAAAGAAGCAAGATGGCGGTCTGTGTTATAGCGGCGATGTTGTGCCCGGTACTCACTTTGATAGTGTTGTTAAAAAATAAATATCACTTTGTACAACCTCAGTCAGTTGATGTGGTTTGGGCATCTGGTAAGGATGCCCCCTGGGTGCCTCCCTAGGGAGGTGTTTCAGGCACGTCCAGCTGGGAGGAGGCCTCGGGGAAGACCCAGGATTAGGTGGAGAGATTACATCTCCACACTGGCCTGGGAACGCCTCGGGGTCCCCCAGTCAGAGCTGGTTAATGTGGCTCGGGATAGGGAGGTTTGGTGCCCCCTGCTGGAGCAGCTGCCCCGCGACCCGACTTCGGATAAGCGGTTGAAGATGGATGGATGGATGGATTGTACAACCTTCACATTGCGTTCCTTCAAAGGTGAAGGGAAGTTTACTCGGAGTTGGTGTCCGGTGACGGAACACGAGGACAATTGCGTTTCAGACCGTACATGTAGCGGGAATTTTACGCATGCGCAGTGACACGATATAAGCATTTTCATACGTTTCAGTGTGGACGAGCAACTTTTGGAAAACCTTAGTGTGGACGGAGAGTGTTTTGATACGAAAACGCAGTTTTTTAATGTAGCTGTAGATTCAGTCTGAGGTTTTTAATCTGAGGATCACAGCAGTCTGCTAACGGTGGTCTGCTGCGTTTCTCGTCCTCAGTACGAGTATTGTTCCGCAGCGCTGAAAGAGAGCATCTGGTTTCTAAGATCTTTTGAGCATCTCCTGTGTAAATGTGTGTGTGAGGGAGCACTATTCTCCTGTGTGTGTGTGTGTGTGTGTGATTTCCAGGGAAGCTCAGAGTTGTCCTGTGTTATCTGTGTGAGAGGAAGGGGTAGAGCAGAAATCAGAGACTCTCTAGAGAGTCTGTATCCACACAACACTGACACGAAACTCAAATACACAAACATCTTAAAATAAAGCCCATCAAATTATAATATTATAGTAATCCACCAGGTAAACTTGGAAAAGTAAGAGCAGGTGCTAAAGTTTAATGTGTATTGTTGGGAGTTTGTTCTGATCATTCATTTTTGCCTGGCCCAAATAAAGTATAACGGGTCTAAAAGTCAAGTAGTACATGCAAGACATCCACTCCTGTCCCGCTCTGCCAAACACACACAAACACACAGCATCTGCATTATTCAGTAACAGAATGTGAAGTGGGACAAAGGCAGGTCTCTAGAGACACGGGTGCTCTGTATTTGGGATTGTGAGCGACTCTAATGAAAGCCAACAGAGCAGATAATGGACCAATATTACACAAAGGCTTTGAGAATGAGCTAAACTGCCATTTCGGTCTATTTTAAATGACTTAATAAGTATAAAAGAGTGAAAGAGTCATTTAAATGGTTTGTGTTGCAAGAGGATATCTGGATTTGGACCCGGTACGTGAATGAGGTCAGTCAGGAGGGACCGAACGGAAAGGTTGAGAGAGAGAGAGAGAGAGAGATACAGTACCACGGGTAGGACACTAGAAAGGCTTCTTGTCATCTCTTTGCAAAGAACGGCCATTATGCAAGATTCAGGTGACAGATAGGATTGGCCTGCGACAGGTGAGGTTGTCATGGAAACACAAAAGAGGAGAAGATTGGGTTGGGGGGAGCAGAGTGCATTTGAGGACAAGGTTAATAAAGTGCACCACATAAAATATGTATTCGAGATGATTGAGATTCAAACAGTCTTAATAAAGATATTTCTCCCACTGTACATCTTTGCTATACACTTGCATCTACATCAGATTCAAAACCTGTATATAAAGTTTGGTGTGGTTTAATGGTCTTTATTTACATGATAACGGCTGTGAATAAGCAAAAAGTGTTTTTTCGGAGGACTTAACTAGGTAACTAGAAGTAGGTAAGTTGGCACACCTGCAGGAAAGTGACAACACAAGGAAGTGAATCCACTACATTCATGGATTTAAACCCAAATCATAGTAAAATAACATAATCCCACTTCTTAATCTCACAGTAATAGTCTATTTTAGTATGAGTATGGACAAGTGTATTATTATGCATTTATAACATGCAAGTTAAAATGGCTCACAACCAGTGTTGGGTGTAATCATATTACAAAGTAATTAGCTATTGTAATCAGAATGAGCTTTATTTGTCTTGGTGACAGAAGCACAGACAAAACCAGTGGGCATGGGCGAGTGGGGTCCAGAGGGATATTCCAGCACTTTCCCTCTCTCTGGAAGTGTACAGCTCTTGAAGGGGGGGGCAGGGGGCAACCAATAATCCTCTCAGCAGTCCGAACTGTCCTTTGTAGTCTTCTGATGTCTGATTTCGTAGCTGCACCAAACCAGACAGTTATTGAAGTGCAGAGGACAGACTCAATGACTGCTGAGTAGAACTGTTTCAGCAGCACTGGTGGCAGGTTGAACTTCCTCAACTGGCGAAGGAAGTACAACCTCTGCTGGGCCTTTTTCAAAATGGAGTCGATGTGGGTCTCCCACTTCAGGTCCTGTGAGATGGTAGTGCCCAGGAACCTGAATGACTCCACTGCTGCCACAGTGCTGTTGAGAATGGTGAGGGGGGACAATGTTGGGGTGTTCCTCATAAAGTCAACTATCATCTCCACCGTTTTGAGCGTGTTCAGCTCCAGGTGGTTTTGATAACCACTCTGTACAATTGTGCTGAGAAGGTTATCATCTCTGAATGTTATTCTGAGATGCGTGTTGGTGCTGTGTATTAACAGCGTATGTTAATATAAAGTCAGAGCTTTTGAGGATATTTGCCACATAAACTTTAAACTAACATCAAGTTAAATTAGGATCCTTTGCCTCGCTGGTTCCTGTTGAATGCACACAGTGTAATGGGGCACTAATTTTACAGCCCCATATGGTCTTATATTGGGAAATGCAATCTGAAAATCCAATTAAAAATTAATAGTTAATAATGATGATTAGAAAGTGATTAACGACTTCACTAAACAACCTCTTGTTACAGTCGGTTTATATTATACAAGTCATACATTTTAAAATATCTGGACTCTGTCGTGGCCTTCATGACACTTTTGGGAATTGTGTTAGCCTAAACCTGAATACAAATATAAAATAAAAGCATTTTAACATGTGTACTCAAACTCAATACTGCACAGACTAGACTTCCACTTAAAAATACATCTAAACAACAAATTCAGCTTTAAAAATAAATCAAAACATATAAAAATGTATTAATTAGGATTTAATAGTGGTGTTAAGAGCAATACATTGCCTACCCAATGGCTCCCCCTGCTGTTTTGGAGAACACACACACACACACACACACACACACACACACACACACACTACACACACAATGCCCCAATGCAAAATTAATGGACACCAATTTTAAAAATATTATGCAATGCGTAAATTTCGAGCTTGTGAGAATTTTTGATGTTCAAAGTATCAAACTGAGTTACAGTCCTAACAGAGTCCTTTATGCAAAACTAATTCATCTACGTCTTGCAGTTGAAAGTCACTCCTCATCAAGGTCATCAGAGGTCACGGAGCAGCGGGTCAGAGTGGACAGATAAAGGGCGGTGGTTGCTATGGGTGACATACCCGCAGACACCTTCAAAATGCTGAGGAGACGCACAGCTGCGGCATTCACGCCATCTGCTGTCTGTGTGTGTAACAGAGAGAGACAAATGTTCATTTCAATCAGCGGACACCATTTCATAATAAAGTGGGATGTGTGTGTGTGTCTTTTACCTTGTGTTCAGCACAGAGAACAGGACACTGATGTACAGCAGCCAGTTTTCTGATGCTGACCAATCGCTCATGAGTGTGAGAACCACATCGAGCTGCAAACACACACAGATATCTATTGTTTCTATATCAAGGGAATTATAAAGAATACAGGACTAACCGTAAACCAAACCCTAAAGAAAACATCTAGCATTTTAACAGAAGTAACTTACCATCGGTTACCAGGAAACACACCTTCCCCAGGAAACAGTCAGAGTGCAGGTGATTCAGAGAGCTCTCCACGGACTGGACACTACAAACAGAGATGTACAATTAGAGTTTGACAACTGACAATGAGTCATTGAATCATAGATTTGAAAGAGTCCCCCATGACCAAATCAAGTCGTATCACAAATATGATTTGTCCCAAAACACAAATTAAACAACTTTTGTACCTGCGCTCCGATTGGAGATTGACTATAAACACAATTAAGTCAATCCGCGGTCGGGTTCCTTTGTTCTCTACGGGCAGAGGAAGTTTTCTGGATAGTCGTCTGACAATCATCAGAAATATTGATTACACATGATAACAGTCATATAATATCAAGCCATAACCTCAATGATGAGACGTGTTTTTTTTACAATAAATGTTTGACATGATTTTTTAAATATATACATGTGCTGTAAGCCATTTTAGCCATTCTGGAAATTCCACAAGACTGATCCATAGAATCAGACACACCCCCTCTTTCCAAAACCCCGCCCTATAACTAATATTAAGGCACAACACAATTAAGCTGCAAAAATAACTCAATTACACCACAACACAATAAAAATGAAGCCGCAGTACAATGTAAATAGGCAATATTTCATTTGTGTTGTAGCTTAATTTAGTTGTTATCAGCTTCTTATTTTTTCGCTTTGCTAATTCTGTTGTGCACTCCTCGGCCACCGTAGATTCTCAATAACAGAGAATATCTTTCTATGATAGCTCTTCAGTGCTCTACTTACACATTGACGTTGAACTCTTTCTCATATTGCACTATGGCGTTGGCCAGTTTGGACTGCAGCTGCTCTTCATTTTCAACCAACTACGAAAAAAGAGAATTTTAAAAACACAATCTTGTGTAGTCTGACATGACTAGCATCAGCTATGCGCGCGTTACTCACAAGAAGAGTGGCGGTGTTCAGCTCAGGCACTTTACTGTACGGTGTCAATAACGCCATGGAGATCTGTATAAGTTTGTGTACACCACACGTTTATAGTTATTTATGTATTCATTGGTGTGCAGACACAGCAGCAACAGCTCCGGATTCACACGTCGCTTCGCTTCTTCCTCGCGCGTCTTTTCAAAGTGCACGCGCATGACGTCACCGCGCCGACACAGCCCGCGCACGTTCAGGAATACACACAAATAATTACAGGGCTCGGAATTCTTTATAAACAATTATTTTGTAAGGAACAGACTATCAAACTTTATAAAAAACACCCAAAATAATATTTTATATCGCTATGGCAATGTAATACCAAAGACTGTTTAGCCTGATAAAAAACACTTGTGTTTAATGGGAGAAATTGGAACTCACAATATGGCGGGTGCATAAAAGCAAGTCCCGCCTTACAGGTAATACAGACATAGCCTGTCAGGCAACCCGGGGAACACGCATGCGCAGTAGCTTGCCCAGTCTGAAAAATAGCGTTTTTATTTTCTTAACGTGATCGGTTTTAAAGATACATAATTTATGTTAGCATTGTCAGAGTTTACGGCTGATTTCAGATATGTTCTTAGTAATCTTGACCAACCGTTTGGGCGATTTCGCCCTTTCCCTACTCCAGTAGACAGGAGCTGTACTTCTATGCTGCTTCCGCTGCCCGCGTGAGTTCCAAAGACGGACATCGAGAGGACTTTAATAAGGATCTTAAAATGACCAACTATTTGTATTTTTTTTTTTTACAATTTCTATATTTGTCTATATAATTTCTAACAGCATACCCTTAAGTGTGTATGGGTAAATGTACAATACTGAAAGTACACATTTTATTAGTTTTTTTTAGAGTATTATTTTAAGGAAAAGGCTTTTCACCTGTAGTACCTCCTCTAATTGAACTCTCACCTTTTCTAGATCATATCACTCAAATCTGCAGCCTTGCAAACACACTGTATTTTCATCAAGGCATGAAACTAGTATAACATTCCTTCTACGAGTGCATCATGTTCAATTTGACATTAAATAAAGAAAAGTTCAAAGCACCTTTTTTAAACAATGAAAGCAACAAATTTATTGTTTCATAGCGTAGGCAAGATTAAGTTCAGACAACTTCAACACAGCAAAAAGAAAGAGTGATTAAAAAGGGGAAAGAAACTTCACACACACATAATGGTACCATGAAAGACAGTTTGCTCATAATGTAAGCCAAGCGACAGACGTGCAGCTTCTGTGTGGTGTGGAAAATCACATTTGTATCCAGTTTACTGCTCAGTTCAGCTCCGACTTTAATCCATATCAAATGAAAGAGGGAAAAACATTTTAGAAGAAAGAAAAATCCATATATAAAAAAAAAGAAGTCAATTTTAGGAAATGTAATTCTAAAAGAAAGATGAACAGAGCCAGCTTAAAAAGCCATTAGATGTCTCTCGACGGTGGTTTAGTTATTCTGGCAAGTGTCCACTTCCCTTTCACGGCAAAAATAAACGACTTCTAAATTCACTCTTTCCGCTTGCTGTACTCTCACCTGTCATTATTTTGGGTTGCTCATCAATTTGGACCATCTTGAGCAATCCGGTGGGCACCAATTCACTGAACACAAGCAGAAGTGCTTTAAACCATTCATGAGAACCGCACTTAAACCGGCACGTTGTGTTCAATGGCACAAATCCTTTCTGCTGGCGTTTAATGAACTGGGCCCAAATGATCTTATTCACAAAATAAAAGCAGAACAAAATGTGTCTAAATCATACATAAAGCCATTTTACGTCAATTGTGACGATCTACATACGTATGGATTTATGAGTGATTTCTACACATCCGTGTGTAAATGTCTACTCAACATGTGTAACTTGTATTTTTGTCTCGTCTCTGTATCTCAAATAAACTTTATGCTGGTCTCACACACTCATACACACACAATCTGAAAACTGTGACTGGCATCCGCTCTGTAGCCGTCCGGCCTCCACTGATGTAAGACACACACTCGCGCTCTCTCTCACACAGCTCAGATCAGTCCAGAAACTCTTCTGATGGTGTGATGCGTCACTGATATCAGTTATTGATGGATCAGTGTTGGCTGTAAGAGACAGAACAGGGAACAGTGGCTACAGTATGTAAAGTATCTCTCATTGTGTTCTAGATCTCTCCGGACTCTCTCTCCTCTGAACTGGAGCGCTGCTCTCTCTCCAGCGAGACGGACCTCTCTCGCTCTCTCATTTGGCTCATGTCAGGGGTGGAGGGGGATATCTCTCTCTCCATCTCCCTCCGTCCGTTATCTCTCCATCTCTCTTCTGGGGCGTTCTCCCTCCATCTCTCCTGAGGCAGAGAAGGCTCTTGATCTCTGGTGTGTGAGGACCTGCAAGAGAAACTGAGGATGAGTGTCTGTACGGAGAGGGGAAAGATGCATTTCCCCCCTAAATTCGATGTGGAGATAATATTTATTTAATGCAAAATGATCCATCTATAATTTATTACGCTGTACATATATATTTTATAATTAATTTTAAATTGCCAGGAAAGTGAAAGCGTCTCTCAAGTGGAGAGATCTCAGAGATTAGTCAGAGAAGGAATATTATAAAATGTTTATTTTTTGTAATTAAATCTCTCTCTCTCTCTCTCTATATATATATAAAACAATTATTTAACAGTGAACTATTTTTCTGTTATCTAGAATGTGTGTAAAGAACTTCAGAAAAAGAAAGTGAATCATCGCTCATGTGAGAAGTCAAAGTAATTTTTAATAATTTAGTAAAAAAAAAAAAGTTTATAATTTTTTTTATTTGATTTGGCCAAAATGTTCAAATACAAAATTATTTAAAATAATATATTTGTTTTTATAACTTTTAAACAAATAAAATGAAAAATAATTCAAATGAACAGTGAATTATTTTTCTGGTTTATCTAAAATACATAAAGACCTAAAAGAGCACGATTGAATGTTCCTCTCTCATGGGAAGGAAATGTCCGAAAAACACACACACACACACACACACACACACACACACACAGACAGACACACACACACACACACACAGACACACACACACACACACAGACAGACACACACACACACACAGACACAGACACACACTCACAGACAGACACACACACAGACTCTCTCACTCACACACACAGACAGACAGACAGACACTCACAGACAGACACACACACAGACAGACACACACACAGACACACACACACACACACACACACACACACACACACACACACACACACACACAGACAGACACACACACAGACAGACACACACACAGACAGACACACACACAGACAGACACACACACAGACTCTCTCTCACACACACACACACACACAGACTGACACTCACAGACAGACAGACACACACACAGACTCTCTCACACACACACACACAGACAGACTCTCTCACACACACAGACAGACACACACACAGACAGACACTCACAGACAAACAGACACACAGACTCTCTCACACACACACACTGACACTCACACACAACAAATTTGACGTGCAAAATTGACTGCAAACCGACAACAATTACGCAAATGAAATACACTACTTGGACATTGATTTGTTTGTGATCCCATATAATATTTGTGTCTTTTATCATGTGGCCGCCATTACAACTCTTTCACCAAGTTAAGAGCAAACTTGGGCTGCCAAAGATTTTCTTAGTCGACTAGTAGCCGTTAATTTAAGCCATTAGTCGACTAGCTGTCGCACGTTTATGATTTTAATTGAATAACTTAAATATATATATTTTGGAAATGGTTTGAGTTCCAGAGCTGAGAAAGACTGTTATCAGTAACATTTTTTTCTGCGACCAACCGAACAATCAAAACTTGGTCGACCAAAACTCCTAGCAGCCCTAGAGCCAACCCCACTTAACCAAGTTAGAATTGCTGTAATGTAAAGGCTCTCGTGGTTTAATACCGTAGAGTAAAATATCATAAAATAGCAGATCTCAAATCAAACTGAAGTTGTACCTCTTCCTTTTGCTCCTGTGTGAGTGAGAGCGAGAGCGATGGCGATCTTTGTGTCTGTGTTTCCTCTCTCTCTCCCTCTCTCCATCCTCACGGTGTCGACGAGAGCGATGAGACGATGAGCTCCCTACTTCCCTGAGACAGACAGACAGAGACACACTCAGCAGGTATGCATCCATGTGTGTGATACACATGTAAGATATAAAGATGATGCTCACCGATAGCGGTCACCGCTTCTAGATCTTGACCTAAGAAACGAGAGAAGAGAAACGTACAGGACAAGAGGATCAAATAATGTGATGAGAACACATGTACAGATTTGTTCCTCGAGTCACGACACATGTAAGGGTTATAATTGAACTTTGAGGAAATACCTCTTTAGACTTCAACTCTGAACAGAAGTGGGTGAATGATTATAAAACACAATAACTGACCTCCTGCGTTCTCTCTCCCTCTCTCGCTCACGTTCTCTCTCTCTCTCCCTCTCCTTTTCTCTCTCGCGCTCTCTCTCCAGCTCCCACTCCCTTGCTCCCTCCTCTTCTTTGTCCCGCTCCTCTCTTCTTTTCATCCGCATGCGCTCCTGTTTCTCCGTCACGGCTTTCTGGAAATCAATGCAGTCCAACCGTGAGAAGCCGAATGACAGCGGGTTGAAGCAATGATGTCATGCATGTATGCCAGGATCATCTTACCCTCAGTTTTTCAAGTTTTTCACGGATTTCGATGAACCCTAGATGCAACTTCCCCCCAAAGTGGTCGGCTAGGCGGCGGTCGTTGTCGTGGAGACCGAGGTAGGCGGAGCAAACCTCACATACGCGCAGCTTCTGCTGCTGGAAGCTGGAGGCGGGCATAGAGTTGCGGTAGATGTCCTACACACAGTGTTCAGGTGATTTAATATACATATAAATGGTGTACTTTAAAATTCTTTAATGGTTTACTCAAATACACATACTGTATGTAGTCCAATAAATAATTTTTAAATATACAAACAATGCTTTTAGCACTGTGTGCTGATGCAAAAATCAGATTAGATAACTTTGCAAATTTATTAAAAAGGAAAAACTAAAATATCACATTGATATAAGTATTCACACCCTTTGCTATGACACTTAAAATTTAGCTCAGGTGCGTCCCATTCCTCTGGATCATCTTTGAGGTGTTTATATACTTTGACTAGAGTCCACCTGTGGCCAATTCACTTGATTGGACATGATTTGGAAAGGCACACGCCTGTCTATAAAAGGTCTCACAGCTGAAAATGCATATCAGAGCAAAAAACAAGCCATGAGGTCAAAGGAACTGCCTGCAGAGCTCAGAGACGGGATTGTGTCGAGACAGATCTGGGGAAGGGTACAGAAACATTTCGGCTGCATTGAAGGGTCCCAAGAGCACAGTGGCCTCCATAATTCTTAAAAGGAAGTTTGGAACAACCAGGACTCTTCCTAGAGCTGGACGCCCGGCCAAACTGAGCAATTGGGGGAGAAGGGCCTTTGATAAGAGAGGTGAACAAGTACCCAGTGGTCACTCTGTCACTCCAGAGATCATGTGTGGAGATGGGAGCAACTTGCAGAAGGACGACCATCACTGCAACACTCCACCGATCTGGACTTTATGTCAGAGTGGCCAGACGGGACGCCTCTCCTCAGTGCAAGACACATGAACGCACCTAAAGGACTCTCAGACTGTGAGAAACGAGATTCTCTGGTCTGATGAAATGAAGATTGAACTGTTTGGTCTCAGTTCCAAGTTTCATGTCTGGAGGAAACCAGGCACCGCTCATCACCTGCACACCCTCACCTTATTTCCTCCAAATATAATGATGGTCATTATGGCCAAACAGTTCAATTTTTGTTTTATCAGACCAGAGGACATTTCTCCAGAAGTAAGATCTTTGTTTGCACTTGCAAACTGTAGTCTGGCGTTTTTATGGTGGTTTTGGAGCAGTGACTTCTTCCTTGCTGAGCAGCCTTTCAGGTGATGTCGATATAGGACTGGTTTTGCTGTGGATCTAGATACTCGTCCACCTGTTTCCTCCAGCATCTTCACAAGGTCCTTTGCTGTTGTTCTGGGATTGATTTGCACTTTTGGTACAAATCTACGTTCATCTCTAGAGACAGAATGCATCTCCTTCCTGAATGGTTTGATGTCTGTGTGGTCACATGGTGTTTATACTTGTGTACTATTGTTTGTACAGATGAACGTGGTACCTTCAGGTGTTTGGAAATTGCTCCCAAGGATGAACCAGACTTGTGGAGGTCTTTGCTGATTTTTTATTTTCCCATGATGTAAAGCAAACAGGCAATGAGTTTGAAGTTAGTACCTGTGAAATACATCCACAGGTACACCTCCAATTCAGTACACCTCCTATCAGAAGCTAATTGTCTAAAGGCTTGACATAATTTTCTTGAATTGTTCAAGCTGCTTAAAGGCACAGTTAATGTATGCAGTGTATAGTATGTATATAGTAGTGTAAGTAAACGTCTGACACACTGGAATTGTGATATAGTCAATTAAAAGAGAAACAATTGTTGGAAAAATTACTTGTGTCGTGCACAAAGTAGATGTCCTAAACAACTTTCCAAAACTTTAGTTTGCTAATATTTCAACCGTATATAGTTACGTATGAAAAAATGTATTAATATATAAATATGATAATTACATTAATATGTATATTAATTATGTACATTATATTTATATTGTATGTAATATGTGTATTGTATAGTATGTAAATATAAATGTATCTGATTTATATATATATATATAGTTAGTTACAGGACTGCTGGTCTGTGGAAACACTGGCCTCTGTGACCTCAAACTGACCTCTGCCTCTCTCTTTAGGATGCGTGTTTTCTCCACCTTCTCCAGCACCTGTTGAGCCTCCTCAACATTCCCCTCGCCACCCAGCTGCTCCGCACGCGCCAGTAGCTTCCCGATCTCCTCGTTCAGCTCGTGCACACGCTCTGCCTGCAAAAACACACACTGGCTCAGATTAGCCAATCAAAATAAAGTACATTTACATATAGATGCCTTAAAGGTACAGAATCAAAAAAGTATGGGTAAGAGAGGAAACTTCCACTAACATTAAAAGGATATGGCAACTTTTAAGTGTGCTGAAGGGTGCCGACTGACTGAATTTGCCTACTTGATACTTTCTGGAAAGCAGGTGTGTGAAACTTATCTATAACTGAAATCTTGTGTTGCAGAGAAGTATGCGAGTGACATCGGTGCAGGGGTTCCCCCCACAGATATAACTGATGAGAGATTGGAGGATCTGTACCTTTGCAGCGACCTCAGCGCTGATCTCTTCCTGCGTTTCAGCCAGCCGTTTCTTGGCCAGTTCTGTTCTTCTGTCGCAGTCTGCGATGAAAGACTGCAGATGCTCTACGGCCTGAGAAGACAGTCAGCCACGCAATTATTCATACAGACAGACGTCTGATCTCGGATACAATCTTGCCTTTCACCTCCTATCAATCACGATTACATTGGCAAGATTGAACCGATTCTAGATCAGCAGTCTGATGCAGATCGTGAAGCGTTCATACTCACATCCAGTTCAAAGAAATACTCCTGCTGTTTAGCGGCGATCTCGTAGTCCGCCCTCAGAGCGAGATCATGAATTTTAACACACTCCCCCAAATCCATGCGCTGCATAAACACGAATCAGGC
The DNA here is from genome assembly GCF_025860055.1 of Xyrauchen texanus. Taxonomy (NCBI): domain Eukaryota; kingdom Metazoa; phylum Chordata; class Actinopteri; order Cypriniformes; family Catostomidae; genus Xyrauchen; species Xyrauchen texanus. The sequence goes on along the minus strand of NC_068286.1, from coordinate 4,923,684 downwards.
ATAATTTTCTCATCATGTGAGTGAAATAACATAATAAACTGCTGCAATAGTCAAACAGTCTAGGCCGTTAAGTAATAACCACAGCGATGATTGTATGAACTTTTACACACAATATTTAAGTGTTGATAGACACACTTACAGTTCCAGACAGAATGTCATTTGGACAGGATTCCAGCAGATGACTCTTGCAAACACGCTCATCTGTAAATTTGATCCGCTGTCTCATTGTGTCTCCTGAGAGGAACAGGATCATAGTTATATCAAACTAAAAACGATAATCATGAATCTCACCATGTCAACCAAATAACAATTCTTCAAGGAATATTCCTACTCAATCGACAGCATTTGTGGCATAATACAGTTCCTAAAATAGGTCTATAATACACAAAATAGTCCTTTTGTATTACACAAAGACCTTCAGGACAAAAAGGTCCCTATTGAAACCCATTAAAACTGCAATATTTGATCCCAGTAGCATAAAATCATTAATAATATGATATTATGCTTTCACTCTGGAGCCCTGACTTCAGAATTTACATTTATTTATTTTTCACCAGATGGCGCCATTTTTCTCATGTTTAGCCTGTGGAGCAAATACAAGCGTTTTCTTTATTTTCTGTATTATAGAGCACTGCAGGACAACTGAATAAACAATGCAAATAATTTTTTTTGCGTGTTTTGTGGATGCCAGAGTGTGTTGTGTTTGTATATTGAGAACTTAGTGTGTGTGTGTGTGTGTATAAAAAACAACAGTGGCTTTATGTAAACAAACTGCCATTTAAAGGGTTAAATGAATGAATGTAGAAAATATGGCAGTTATGATCAGGACTGTTTAATTCAGTGAAAGTGGAATATAATATTAATATATAATATTATTATGGCAGTTTTCTGACGTGGAGATTTTTGTCATCAATAGGACCTATGAGTAACTTTTTTAATTGATGCACAAGGGTTAACCTTTTCTGTGAACATTTATATCCAGTTTTACGCTAAAACGACTTAATAGCTCAAACAATACACAAGATAACAAAATAATAAATGTAAGTGCTTTTGTAAAAATGTAAGCTTCACATTACTGCCTTTAAACCCTCCAAAAATTGGCCCCATTCACTTCCATTGTAAAACAATCATCATCACTGATTGCAGTCAATGTAACAATTTACTCCAGACTGAATAAAACAGTAAGTTTAATTTCGATTTGATGAGAATGAAATAAAGACACTCACCATCTCTGCTGGTGCCCATGAGCTGATCCAGCATGGCTCTCATCTGGGCCTGAGCCGACATCTTTCACCGTTTGTCCCTCAGAATCGGTGATTTTATCCGAATGATCCGTGTTACTGTGTTTTCACCTGGTCTATCCAACCTGTTAACTGACTCCTCATGCAGCAGGCCTCAATGAACAAAAACCCTTCAGTGACTGAACTAAAACACTGTCTTCTAACACCAGGCACACGCCTGTCCCTTAAAATCACTGGAGTGTGGAGTTTAAAGTTGAAATCACGCTGAAATCAGTGAAATCTGCCATCAGTTTTGAGTTTGAAATCAGTCTCGTGTGTTAGCAGCTACGGCTAACTCTCCCTCAGCGTCTCCCAAATCGCCTCATGTGCGCTTATTGATCAGTCCTAACGCTGCTTTATCAAACCGCAGATTAATATTCTGTGTAAGGATCCATATTAGCAAATGTTTGACAGTGTTTATTTATTGTTTTGATGTATTTTTTTGTCCTCACGGATTTGGACTTCCGACCCGCGCGCAGCTACACTGCCTCGAGGAAGTACCGCACAGAGCGAGCGCTGATAGGGTGAGCGGTAAGTGACGTCATCATGGCGGTGCTGCTGCGTGCGCAGGTTGGTGACGTCAGGCCGTTTTCTGATAAACTCGTACGCGTTTTTCATCCTCGGATTCCATGTTGAAAATGCGCTTTTGCAAAGATGCACATCTGAACACACACACACATATATTTATGTATTTATATGTGTGTGCTTTCTCAGGTGCTTTTTGCATAAGATATATTAGTTTATAGGAAAAGATGTGGTTGCGGGTACTTTCTGTATTATCTGAAATATGGAATAAAAACAATGAAAAAAATCGTATAGAAATATAGGCTAGTGTTGGCAACATAATTCACTCATTAATATAAGCGGCTTTCTGTTTTTCAAATACCCACTCTTTATAATATTTAATATAAAAATGGTTTTATGTTGTTTGATTTGGCTGTAAAAATCTAAATACAGAAAATAATAATAAAAAAGCCAATAAACTCAAAAATAATATTTTAAGATGTACATATTTGAATTTCATAACAAATTACCATTAAATTGGATTGAGCAATATTTAGCCAAATTAAATTGAAACAATAAAACCTTTCAATATCTTGAGTTTTAGTAAGATTTAATGGAAATTTGTTAAGAAAATTAAAAGACATAAATATTACTAATAGGCTTTAATATATTTGGAGTGTAGTTTATACAAAAAGTGTGCCAAATTTATATATTTTTGCTTATTTGTAATTATTAACATAACTATTACGAATAATAAAACTAATTATATTTTAATTACCTCAGCTAAGTTTAATTTTTCATTAAAAAATAGTTTTTCTTTTTGCAGTGGTTTGATTATTATTAATTAATATCATGATCATTTATGATATCAGCCAACATTTATGTTATTTGATTTCCTGACACAAAATCATTAGATATTTAAAATAAAATCACAATTTAAACAATTTAACAAACGGTGAAACAAAGTTGTTTTAGGAATGAAACATGTTTATATCAGTATTAAAGACAGCATGTAATTATAAGTACTTTTAAAGTCATATGCTTTAATAAGGAGATCACTGGACCCTTTCTAGATCTCCTACAAGTCACTTATCGAGCAAACAGGTCTGTGGATGATGCAACATGGGACTGGATCATATACGGCAACATCTGGACATCAGAAGACTACAGAGGACAGTTCGGACTACTGAGAGGATTATTGGTTGCTCCCCTGCCCTTCCTTCAAGTACGGTACACTTCCAGAGAGACGAAAAGGCCTGGAAAAATCACTCTGGACCCGACTCGCCCATCCCACTGTTGCCTTCTGGCCGGCGCTACAGAGCACTGAGCACCAGAACCGTCACAGGAACAGTTTTCCATCTCATGAACAGTTTAAACTGCCCCATTGAACAATAATTAGATGTTTGTAAGACAGGGGTCCCATAACACCTGGTGTAAATCAAACACATCATACCTGCGGTCAAGCATGATGGTGGCAGTGTGATGGGGTCGGGATGCTTTGCTGCTTCTGGGCGATTTGCAATAATTGAGGGAAACATGAATTCTGCCTCTACCAGAAAATCCTAAAGGAGAACGTCCCGTCATCAGTCCATTAGCTGAAGCTCAAGTGCAACTGGATTATTCATCAAGACAATAATACAAGCACAGGAGTACGTCCACCTCTGAAGGGCTCAAATGAAGCTAAATTAAAGTTTTGGAGTGTCCTAGTCAAAGTCCTGACTTGAGCCCGATTGAGATGCTGTGGCAGGACCTTAAACGGGCAGTTCATGACTGAAAACCCTCCAATGTGTCTGAACTAAAGCAGTTCTGCAATGATGAGTGGGCCACAATCCCACCACAGGTTTATTAAAGACTGATCTCCAGTTATTGGAAGTGTATGGTTGCAGTTGTTGCTGCTAAAGGGGGCACAACCAGCTATTTAGATTAAGGGGGCATTTAGTTTTTCACATGTGTGAAATTTTTGGATAACTGTTTTTGCTTCAATAAATAAAACATATATGTTTGAAAACTGTATTTTGTGTTTACTCAGGTTGCCTTTGTTTTATGTTCAATCTCGTTTGAATATCTACAAAGTCAGTGTGAAAAATAGAACTCAGGAAGGGGGCAAATACTTTTTCACAGCACTGTAGGTGAGAAACAGAACAATATTTTCCTCTCTGCTCGGTCACTCTCCACCTCCACATTCTTCTTCTTGTGTTTTTGGCGATTCACATTCTTGGTGCATATCGCCCCCTGCTGGGCAGAGAGCATTTCCATCAAACAATTACCTTCATATTGATGTTTCTCACCTGCACCCATCACATCACTTCTGTAGATACAGATTAAACCACTGGAGTCTTATGGATTACTTTTATGAGGCCTTTATGTGCTTTTTGGAGCGTCAAAATCTCGGCACCCATTTACTTGCATTGTAAGGACCAACAGAGCTGAAATATCCTTCTGAAAATCTCCATTTGTGTTCAGCAGAAGAAAGTTACACATCTGGGACAGCATGAGGGTGAGTAAATGATGAGACAATTTTCATTTTTGGGTGCACTGTCCCTTCAAGTTGACGAACACATTCAACTTTAGCGAACATGTCTATCAGAGTATCTAACAGTAATGATCAGAAACACAGTTTTTGTTCTCTCTGTTTATTATACTGATGTGGAAGAGACATCTCTTAATTTATGCATGTTGTATAATATATTCATATGTATAAAAAACATCCAGTCTAATAGTTTTCTCCAACTATTTCCACAGAATACAAAAAGAAACCCAGTTTATCAATTAGAATAACGAGAACAAACAGAAACACAAAGAGGGCCTCCGACATCGATCACAACGTCACCTTCTCGTTTGGCACCAGATGTTGGGGTGAACTTCACCTCAACACACTCAAGCACATGGACAAACGGTTTTATTCAACTCATGCAACCAACTGCATATAGAGCGTCTGGTGTTAGCATAGCGTAGCATTTTCCATCAGAATCATCTCTGATCAATAGAGAATGATATATGATTATATATGAGCTTTGGCACATCAGCTCACCGACATGTGTGACTTCACAGCACATGAAGCACTCGCAAGAAATGCTTCACATTTATGCCAATGGTTTCAAATTCTAGAGTTGCTCCTAAAAGCCGATTTTAATGTCAAACTAGATTAGGATTGTTCATCGGGTCTTTTCAAGGTGGCGCGTCATGTCTTTAGAGGGCCTCAATGAAAACTTTTAAACAACAGTTTCATCACCAAGAATCACAATTCATGAATATACAGTGTATAGATTTACACAAAACAAATCAACCCCTAAACATGATGTGAAACCAAACCTCGTACCTTCAGAAAACGGATGACCTATTTCGATGCTACATTTTCCTTAAAATCACTCTTTCATATTCATAGTTTCCATCCTAAAATCAAAACAATAAAATAATGGTCAAGCTGTATTATGACATAGATGGAATAATAATAATAAAAACATACATATATATATATATATTGTGATGACACATTTACAGCTGCTCAAAGTGTTTTGATGCTACATGTTTTCCCCCTAAGACAGATGACATCATAAACAAACGTGTCCATTCAAAACCAATGTGGCGCTTTGAGACACTGATGAGTGGAGACATGAGAAATATATGATCAGAGAGCCGTAGTGGACATTACTCCGTCTCAATCGGCCAATCAGCCATCAGTGGGCGGGGTGTTTCGCTGGTCTTGTAAGGAAGTGAGGATTTCCGAACTGCCTCGTTACATTCAGTAACCCAGAGCAGAAGCCCTGACCATCTCACAGCACTGATCCTGGATCAGTCGCATGTACTCTCGTTAAGCTGCACACCCAGGCTTAGCGGTGATTGTGTGAGTGTGTGATAGTGTTTGTGGTGGCGTGTAAACAACTATAAAATCACAATAACAACAAAGTGGAAGTTGTTTTTTGAGGTATTATCTAATGTCTAGCTCCATAGCACCATTTCCCAACGCTCCGAACAAACACAACTAACCAGATACAGACTTGCCGTCGATTTAAATCACTGACTGATTATTGTCCTTTAAAGGCAGATCAACAGCTCTGGTCAAATGACTCTCGTCTGATCAACACATTTACTTGTGACACTTTAAATAAGATTAATCTCATGAAACATCTCTGGATCACGTTTCACCCCAAAATCAAAAGAAATGAGTAAATGTAGAAGATTACCTTAAAACCGTAATACCTTATATATATATATATATATATATATATATATCAAATACCATCATTGATGTATTATTTTGAAGTATTTATGCATCATGCTAGTCTTGCACGGCATTTCATTTATGCTGAATTAAATAAAAACAGTTTAGCAGTAAATACTTGCTGTAAAATAGCATTTTTTAAAGGTCACAACTTTATACATCTGAATAGTTTTAAATATAACTGGATATACTTTATATAAAGTTGTATTTCTTAGCATTAGTAAATGTAATAGTATCATCAATTAATAATATTTTCACAGCATTTATTAATTTTGGATGTTTATGGTAAAACTTTCAATAAGGTTCCAACTAACAATGAACACATTTTACAGCATTTATAATCTTAATGTTATTTTTAACATACTAATATTTTTTGTACAAATAATTAATGCACTATAAACTAACACAATCTAATAAATGGACAATTGTATTTTATTAACTACTATAAACAAAGATTAATAAATGTTGTAATACATTGTTAATTGTTTGTTAACTTTATTGAATGCATTTACTATTATTAACGTAAAGTGTGACGATGATATTTTATTGAAATACAATTGTTGGTTCACAATACGTTAAATAATAAATCAAAATAAGAACGTTAAACATGCCGTAAACATTTTATTGACTGTTATTAACTAATCTTGTACAGTTACCACATAATACATTTTATTAGTTATTTTGTGCTGAAATATGACCCAAAATATTTCGTGAGATTCAATCAAAGATCCAAAAATCTGCATTTCAAGTGTCCAATTCTGCATCTCCGTAAGTTTCGTCTGTGGGGTTTAAAACTCTGTAAATGTTAATATAACATTGTGACTTCAGTATTGTGTTATATATTCATCCACAGGACGTCCTGTGAAAGGATTGGTGCTCAGATCAGTTATGCTAACACAACTGCTAGCATTATGCTAACATGCTAAAGTGTACATATGTACAGTGAGGGGCAGCGCTAATTTAAAACAAGCCAAGATTTCTTCATTTACATTATTTTCCTAAAGTTATATTTAATTTGATAACTAATGAACCCTCTGCCCTGTGTTCAAACCAAAGACTTTGTTTATATAATTCAATGTTGAACAATGTTTACGCGATATCAACAGAATTTATGGCATAATGTTGAATACAACGGAAAATTAACTCATAAATTGTTTTTCTTTATTACATGAACAACATCAAAAAATACAAACACAAGAATAATGTGGCTGATAAAAGTAGTCCCACTGCTACAAAGGACAATTTAGACACTTCTGCGGCTCAAATAACAGATATTTTGGTTAAAGCACTCACATGAACGCTTCAATCCTTTATATTTCTGTATTTAAATCCTCCGAAACACTCCTCATAGACTTCCATTCCAAGTGCAGCACTGTAATTGCTATTTTTGCTTTATATAAAGAATGAGGGACAAGGGGGTCTGGGTCGCTCAGCGAGTGTTGACGCTGACTAGCACACCTGGAGTCGCGAGTTTGAATCCAGGGTGTGCTGAGTGACTCCAGCCAGGTCTCCTAAGCAACCAAATTGTCCCGGTTGCTAGGGAGGGTAGAGACACATGGGGTAACCTCCTCGTGGTGGTGATTAGTGGTTCTCTCAATGGGGCGTGTGGTGAGTTGTGTGTGGATCGTGGAGAGTAGCATGAGTCATCCACATGCTGTGAGTCTCCGCGGTGTCATGCACAACGAGTCACATGATCAGATGCGCAGATTGACCGTCTCAGAAGCGGACGCAACGGAGACTCGTCCTCCGCCACCCGAATTGAGGCGAGTAACCGTGCCACCATGAGGACGTACTAAGTAGTGGGAATTGGGCATTCCAAATTGGATAGAAAAGGGGATATATATATTAAAAAAATGAGGGACGAGTCAAAATGAATGTCATTATGCCACAAATGCTGCCAATAAAGCTGAAGTTGTATAGAAAGCTGTATTTACTTTCATGATGCAGTTCCACCAACAGTGAAACACTTTCCATTAAAAACTGGAGCCAAGCCAGAAAGAGGGGAAGATAGCGATAAAGAGAGAGAACAACAATCGAATCACAACAATTCAGGCCAACGCATGAGATGACATCACATGAGCTTTACAGACAGAGAGAAGTGTGTGTGTGTGTGTGTGTGTGTGTGTTTACAAGCATCCCTGGGTTGTACAATGTGTGTGTGTAACACGGTGATAATCCACTTCATAAGTGCTGAACTGAATCGAGTGTGTATTGTTAACGTTAACACTTCCGTGCTGGCGCTTGTGCATGTGATTAAAGGTGCGACTTCCACCAGAGTGAGGTGAAACATTACGAGAGAGCTGTGAGGTGGTGAAGGTGCAATGATACACCCGTGCCAGCTGGGGCGCTGTGGCCTTACAGAGCCGTGAGTCTGCCCGTCAGAGCGGCCTGGAGTTCAGATGGGAGGAACACACCGAGCTCGGTGATGATGCCACCCGTGATGAGCTGGTGAGGAGTGACGTCAAACGATGGGTTCCACACCTCAATACCTACAGATACAGAACAACGATTTGATGTTTGTGCACTTCGAATGTCAGGATGTAAATTATTACCTTTCCAATGCACATCACAAATGTAAATGTTCCAGCACTTTGCAACTCTGAATCTATGTAGTGATGATCATTGTCCCATGTGTGCCAAACATGTTGAGTGATCAAAACATCATCTGCAGCCTGAAACTGAACTTTTAACCCGATGTTAGAAAAGCATGCTCTAGGCTGCATAGGAGAGCTATAGGATGCTCCCTTGCTCCCTATTTAGTGCATGACTTAACCTCCAGTTTGCTGTCTGTCTGCACTGGTCTCAGAACAGTTATGGGAGAGCTATAGGATGCTCCCTTGCTCCCTATTTAGTGCATGACTTAACCTCCAGTTTGCTGTCTGTCTGCACTGGTCTCAGAACAGTTATGGGAGAGCTATAGGATGCTCCCTTGCTCCCTATTTAGTGCATGACTTAACCTCCAGTGTGCTGTCTGTCTGCACTGGTCTCAGAACAGTTATAGGAGAGCTATAGGATGCTCCCTTGCTCCCTATTTAGTGCATGACTTAACCTCCAGTTTGCTGTCTGTCTGCACTGGTCTCAGAACAGTTATGGGAGAGCTATAGGATGCTCCCTTGCTCCCTATTTAGTGCATGACTTAACCTCCAGTGTGCTGTCTGTCTGCACTGGTCTCAGAACAGTTATAGGAGAGCTATAGGATGCTCCCTTGCTCCCTATTTAGTGCATGACTTAACCTCCAGTGTGCTGTCTGTCTGCACTGGTCTCAGAACAGTTATAGGAGAGCTATAGGATGCTCCCTTGCTCCCTATTTAGTGCATGACTTAACCTCCAGTGTGCTGTCTGTCTGCACTGGTCTCAGAACAGTTATAGGAGAGCTATAGGATGCTCCCTTGCTCCCTATTTAGTGCATGACTTAACCTCCAGTGTGCTGTCTGTCTGCACTGGTCTCAGAACAGTTATAGGAGAGCTATAGGATGCTCCCTTGCTCCCTATTTAGTGCATGACATAACATCCAGTGTGCTGTCTGTCTGCACTGGTCTCAGAACAGTTTGAAATGCACCTTCATTTCATCCTAAATCTGTATACAGCCTCTGAAAGACACATTTTCCAGCTTTTGGATACATCCATTAATTCCCAATGTTGCACAGTACTTTTATGGAAACGTAGTCCTATTGTCCTCATACGTGGACATACGTGTGTTTAACAGCACGCAGTTTCGCGATAAAGCGATGCAATTTTTTAAATGGCATATCGGATGAAACTAGAGACTCTAATCTTTGACTCAAGAAGGTTTTAATGTGAAAACTTAAGCTCGCTTCTTAGCAGATGTAGTTTTGATGTCGTTTCTCTGAGAGACAATCTCAGCTGAGATTGGCACCACGTTGTTTTGTCACATGACTCGGTGCGCTGAAAGTTGAACCCTTTAAAGACAGCCAAGAGTCTCCTGAACTGAGATTAGTTGGCTTAAAAACATTTGAATTAAGCATAGCCTACAGCGAAGCCAAAACGTAATGTCCACACATGTGGATGTGGGGTCTCACGAGGTTAAACGTAGTTTGCACATCTGGAGGTCCCCTGCAATCTGACATCCGCTCTGTCCCGTTGAATGTATTGATTGGGCTGTTGAGCGAGCAGCTCTTCCGTCTCTTGCTGATGTGGGATCAGTGTTCCCGTCTCAAATCCTGAACTCGATTATTTGAAGTCAGACCGAGTTCATGAGAGTTTGGCTGTAATCCAACAGTCTCTCCCTTGAGACGCCGTTAGCTATTAAACACTCCAGCTTTAATTAATCTGATGTCACGGACTCACACAAGTTCACTCCCTCTCTTACACACGTCTCCGTCTATTCACACACGTCAAATAATTCCTCCCATCAGCCCTTGCGCTCTCAGTCTCATATCAGAAATGTTTAATTAAAGCAGCTCGATCAGTTTTAAATCTCACTTAAATCCTGCAGTCACACGCACTCATCGCCTTTCTCACTTTCCCTCCATTTCTAAATTAAGGAATTACTGGAAGCTTCTAAAACAACGAGGCCAATTTAACTGTTACACTTGTGTAAAATCACCATCAACAACTGCTTTATGCAGCACAATGAGCTAGTAGCTAACAGCTAGCGGTCGTGTTATTGTTTATGGTCCATAATGTTTTGTGTCGTGATTAAGATGAGGTCACGGCAGTAGAGGCGGCGCAACTATGACGATCAGCCTATAATCCCACCCACGTTGATGCGGCACTAAACTGCAGTGAAATGCAAGCTCAGAAAAGTAAATCGAGTAGAGTCGAACCGTGCTGTGTAAAAGTGCCATAAGGTGGTATAAAATGCTCTTAACAGATTAATCGGCTGATTTATCGGTCAACCTCGTCAGAATACGCACTTACACTGCTATTAAAAAATGTTCTCGCTGAACCAAATTTTTTCTCGAATTGTCAAATGTAAACAAAGACGATGTCTTACCAGGTGCAGCTACAGGTATGCCGTTGATGCTGGTGAGCTCCTCAGGTGGGCGTTCCTCAATCACAATGTCACGGCCGCTCTCCAAACTCAGATCACAGGACGTGCTGGGCGCCGCCACATAAAACGGGATCCCGTGATGCTTTGCAGCGATTGCCAGCTGATATGTGCCCACTTTGTTTGCCGTGTCACCATTGGCAACAACCCTGTCCGCTCCGACGACGACAGCTGAATGCACACACGAGAGTTAATATAGAGGAGATGCTCGAATGAAATTAAACAACCAAGTGAACAAACAAGCACCTGTGATTCCCTTCTCTCTCATGGCAAACGCTGCCATGCTGTCTGTGATGAGGGTGGCCGGGAAGCCCTCGGCGACGGCCTCGTACGCCGTCAGTCTGGCCCCCTGGTTATAGGGCCTGGTTTCTGTACAGTACAAGCGCTTCAAACGACCCAGAGTGTGCAGCGACCGCACCACTCCTGAAATACACAGAGCCACATTCCCACACTATAACACTTTTAAAGCCATGTTTATACAGTATATACGGCAGTGTGCAAGTGTTCTGAACACGGCCATGATAATAACCAACCGAGAGCGGTGCCGTATCCGGCCGTGGCGAGGCTCCCGGTGTTACAGTGCGTGAGGATTGTAATGGAATCTCGTGGAACGCCAGACAGGATGTGCTGGGCGCCGTAGTTGCCGATTTTTTTGTTGTCGTTCACGTCTCGCTCCAACATCTCCTCAATCCAGCCAATCACACTGCAGCAGGGGCGGGGCCAAAATAAACGACACAGAAATCAACTTTCCACCGTCGTGGTCATGACATTTTTACTGGATTACTGTCGTTATCGTAATACACATTTCATACAAAAAGTAGCTACAAGTCTGCAGTTCAATTGCTAAATTGAGTAAAACTGTGGAACAGTTTCGTACAGCTGTTCTAAGCAAATGCAAAACTTATTGCAAAACAGACATTTCAGATATTCCCTAAAGCATCATGTTCACCTCTCTCTCAGTTGTTCTGTGTTTTTCTCCATGCTCTCATTCTCCGTGAACTCCATCAGCTCGCGGGCGGCTCGGCCCATGTTGACCGCCGTAGGTCGCGCGGATGTCAGGTGACATAGACAATCCCTGATGAACGACACGAGGTCTTCGCCCCCAGCGCCGGCCCGCAGCTCCACCGCCAGACTCAGGCACCCCACGATGGCGATAGCAGGAGCGCCGCGCACCTGCAGGGTGAAAGGTCACGCAGCAGTGAATCAGGCAGGTTCTGGGACATTACTCGTTAAGTAGCACACGTGGCGCGCCTCTCACAAACGATCTATTTAAATTGATTTCCGAATAATCAGAGTGAAGGATCCCCATAAATTCCCGCCGCAGGATGTTACATGACGGTTTATATACTGTAGAACTACAATAAAGGACGGTTACAGGTTCAGCTCAATCGACAACATTTGTAGCATAATATCAATTACAACAAAAGGTCATTTTGACTTTTCATTTATTTAGCAGCAGCAAAATGAACAGTTATAATACAGCACTTACAATGGAAGTGAATGTAATCCATACACGTTAAAATCCTCACTATAGCATGAAGACGTAAACAATGTGAGTGTTAACATGATTTTAATGTGAATCGCTTACAGGATTGAACGGCGTTATGTTGTCATGGCAACTAAGTTGTATTATTGGATGCAACTTTACACCGATTAAGTTACCAAGCTATTTTTCTCACACTAAAGTCATGTTAAGATGAGGTTTTCATTTTGTGGCTTTACCATTGCAAAAGTGAGTATTTTATTGACTAGCCCCATTCACTTCCACTGTAAGTGCGATTTTTGCTTTTTTAATAAACGATGGACGAGCCGAAATAATTTTTCGTGGTATTCAACATTATGCCACAAATGCTGCCGATTGAGCTGAACTGCCATTGCTGTAATAAAATATGAGCTTCACATTTCGGCTTTTAAACCCTCCTGCACACTTGCCCCATAGACTTCCATTGCAAATAGGGTTTATACAGTGTTTATAACAAAATCACACTTATATATAAATATATATAAAAAATATATTATAATAAATAAATAAAATAAATATATTTAAAATAAAAACTTGGAGTTTGTCACAATTTCTACTACTGACATTTCCCATAATGATAAAACTACAATGCAAAGGTAAAACGCAGTAACTACACATTTAGTCAAAATCATGACTATAAATAGTTATGAACACATACTGTACACTCGTATGGTACATACAGTGAGGAAAATAAGTATTTGAACACCCTGCTATTTTGCAAGTTCTCCCACTTAGAAATCATGGAGGGGTCTGAAATTGTCATCGTAGGTGCATGTCCACTGTGAGAGACATAATCTAAAAAAAAAAATCCAGAAATCACAATATATGATTTTTTAACTATTTATTTGTATGATACAGCTGCAAATAAGTATTTGAACACCTGTCTATCAGCTAGAATTCTGACCCTCAAAGACCTGTTAGTCTGCCTTTAAAATGTCCACCTCCACTCCATTTATTATCCTAAATTAGATGCACCTGTTTGAGGTCGTTAGCTGCATAAAGACACCTGTCCACCCCATACAATCAGTAAGAATCCAACTACTAACATGGCCAAGACCAAAGAGCTGTCCAAAGACACTAGAGACAAAATTGTACACCTCCACAAGGCTGGAAAGGGCTACGGGAAATTGCCAAGCAGCTTGGTGAAAAAAGGTCCACTGTTGGAGCAATCATTAGAAAATGGAAGAAGCTAAACATGACTGTCAATCTCCCTCGGACTGGGGCTCCATGCAAGATCTCACCTCGTGGGGTCTCAATGATCCTAAGAAAGGTGAGAAATCAGCCCAGAACTACACGGGAGGAGCTGGTCAATGACCTGAAAAGAGCTGGGACCACCGTTTCCAAGGTTACTGTTGGTAATACACTAAGACGTCATGGTTTGAAATCATGCATGGCACGGAAGGTTCCCCTGCTTAAACCAGCACATGTCAAGGCCCGTCTTAAGTTTGCCAATGACCATTTGGATGATCCAGAGGAGTCATGGGAGAAAGTCATGTGGTCAGATGAGACCAAAATAGAACTTTTTGGTCATAATTTCACTAACCGTGTTTGGAGGAAGAAGAATGATGATACCATCCCAAGAACACCATCCCTACTGTGAAGCATGGGGGTGGTAGCATCATGCTTTGGGGGTGTTTTTCTGCACATGGGACAGGGCGACTGCACTGTATTAAGGAGAGGATGACCGGGGCCATGTATTGCGAGATTTTGGGGAACAACCTCCTTCCCTCAGTTAGAGCATTGAAGATGGGTCGAGGCTGGGTCTTCCAACATGACAATGACCCGAAGCACACAGCCAGGATAACCAAGGAGTGGCTCTGTAAGAAGCATATCAAGGTTCTGGCGTGGCCTAGCCAGTCTCCAGACCTAAACCCAATAGAGAATCTTTGGAGGGAGCTCAAACTCCGTGTTTCTCAGCGACAGCCCAGAAACCTGACTGATCTAGAGAAGATCTGTGTGGAGGAGTGGGCCAAAATCCCTCCTGCAGTGTGTGCAAACCTGGTGAAAAACTACAGGAAACGTTTGACCTCTGTAATTGCAAACAAAGGCTACTGTACCAAATATTAACATTGATTTTCTCAGGTGTTCAAATACTTATTTGCAGCTGTATCATACAAATAAATAGTTAAAAAATCATACATTGTGATTTCTGGATTTTTTTTTTAGATTATGTCTCTCACAGTGGACATGCACCTACGATGACAATTTCAGACCCCTCCATGATTTCTAAGTGGGAGAACTTGCAAAATAGCAGGGTGTTCAAATACTTATTTTCCTCACTGTATTGTACATTATCTTTCTAGGGAACTTTTCAATGCCACTTTTGTTCTTGTTCACTGGTTGAATTGCAGCATTTCCTGTAAAGCTGCTTTGGAACAATAATTACTGCAAAAGCATACAATAATATAATAAATAATAAAATGCTATATATTAATCTAAACATACGTGTAATATAAATATAAAAATTTACTAATATTTATCTAATATTTTAATACTGGGAAGAAAAATAATTATATTTTGTTAGATAAAGGCATTTTATTTTCCACATGACATTTTAATACACCTTTTTGACTTTACTAAAATAAAAAAAATAAAAGCTAATTATTTAATTTCAGAAACAATATTGACTTAAAGGGAAAGTTTATGGTCCCTCATGCTATCCCAGATATGTATGAGTTTCTACTGCAGAACACAAATGTTCAGCTCTGTTGGTCCTTACAATGCAAGTGAATGGGTGCCAAACGTTTGACGCTCACAAAGGAACATAAAAGTAATCCACACGACTCCAGTGGTTAAATCAATACCTTCATAAGCGATATGATGGGTGTGGGTGAGAAACAGATCAATATTTGAGTCCTTTTATGCAAGAAAGTCTTCTCCCTGCCCAGTAGGGGGAGATATGCACGAAGAATGCGAATCACCAAAAACACAAGATGAAGAATGAGATTGTGATCTGTTGATCACCCACACCCATCATATCACTTCTGAAGACATGGATTATACCACTGGAGTCTTATGGATTACTTTTACGCTGACTTACGTGATTTTTGGAGCTTCAAAGTTCTGGTCACCATCCACTTGCATTGTATGGACCAACAGAGCTGAAATATACTAAAAACAAATCTTCATTTGAGTTCTGCAGAAGTAAGTAAGTTACTCATCTGGTATGGCATGAGGGTCAGTAAATGATGAGAATTATAATTTTTGGGTGCACTGTCCTTTTAATATCACTATTTTCCTCAGAAAAGTACAAATGGATTGTGAATGGATTGGTTAATCATGGGAGAAACTTTGCACTTAGATGAAAAGCAAAGGCGGCTCTCTGGTGTATGAGGGACTGCAAGTAAAGCAGTTGAGCGCGACTGTCATTTCCTGTCATTAGTAAAGCTCTCATGACATGACGGTGCTCAGCAGAGGGCTGAAACCCCTGAATCCCAGTTTTATCAATAATTCATAAGAGATATTTGCAGTGACGACTATTAATGAGGCACAGATGCGTGCGGAAAAGAATCACTGCAAAAGATTAATTATGCACCAAATTAATCAAAATTACAATGGATTGAAAAAGAAAAGAAAATCTTTCAAAAATGTAACAACACGTTTGTGATGTCACAATGTTTGTCTGCGAACAACAAGGGGCCGTGTAATGGAACTGAACGCAGGGGTCCCGAGACTTTTAAATGTATGCCTTGCTACATTGTTGCTAAGGTGTTGCGAGTGGTTGCTAAGCAGATGCTAAGGTGCTTTAAATGGTTGCATGGGCGCTGTTTAACAGTTGTTAATGTGTTCTGTGTGGTTGCTAAGATGTTGTTAGCCGGTTGCTTAGGTGTTCAGAGTAGTCGCTAAGCAGTAACTGTTTAATTACTAATAACTTTAATTTACTAAACTTAGTTACTAATTATTTCACTTGTAAGTTACTTTATAAAATAATATTTTTCCCTGCTCAATGGATCAATAATTCCTCCTCGTTTATATTGTCACACGCCCTTCAGCGGTCACAGAAACAGACATATGCACTGATGAATTCATATTTTTAAGTTTACATAAATAATATTATTTTAGTGTAACCCAAGTGATGCAAATAATATTGAGTCAGTAACTGTAATCTGATTACAAATATTTTACTTGTAATGTGTTGACTAAACATTATTATACTACAACAAATAACTACTCTGTAATCAGATTACACCCTAACTGTTACTTTGATGTTATAAGTGGTTGCTAGGGCATTGCTGGGATGTCCTGGATTGTTGTTAGGCAGTTACTAAGGTGTTTCAAATGCTGAGTGCTGAAGATGGATGAACAGCACAACAGACAGACAGATATAGAGACAGACAGACACCTAGAGAGAAACAGACAGATAGAGAAACAGACAGATATAGAGACAGACAGACAGATATAGAGAAACAGACAGAGACAGACAGATAGATATAGAGACAGACAGACATAGAAACAGACAGACAGATATAAACAGACAGACAGATAGAGACAGACAGATACAGAGAAACAGACAGACAAACAGACAGATAGAAACGAGAGACAGATATATAGAGAAACAGACAGACAGATAGATATAGGGACAGACCGACAGACAGACACGGAGACAGACAGACAAACAGACAGACAGACAAACAGACAGATAGAAACAGACAGACAGACAGAAACAGACAGACAGATAGAAACAGACAGACAGAAACAAACAGACAGACCGATAGAAACAGACAAACAGATTGAAACTAACAGACAGACAGGTATATAGAGAAACAGACAGATAGAAACAGACAGACAGAAACAAACAGACAGACAGATAGAAACAGACAGGTATATAAATGAAAGAATGTACGTGTCCTGTGTGAACGTCCCCTGACGGGTCCAACAGCTGATAAATGCCGCACAGTCTCACTCCGGTACATGCGGGACTTTATTAAAGGTGCTGAAAGAGATTTTAACAGTTCCGGGACTTCACGAAGCAAAATACAACGATAACAAAACAGCATTCACAAACTCCGTGTGTACCGACACCGTCAACCTGACCGCGGCCCGCAGTTATGTGAGATTTCATTGATCTCTTTAAGGGGCATTTTCTACCGATCACTTCATTAAAAGATCCCGCACAGCACCTTTAAACCATTATTAAATAAATCTATCATCCATGTGTAAACGCATCCAGTCCGCCTACAGCGACTCCAGAGCATCTGCAGATCACATGCAGGAACAAAGCGCGACCCCGTGTTCTGCGCGGACACAAAGAACCTCGTGCGTGTACGGGACCGGGCAGAGGTTCCGTCGATCGGGCCTGCCGTACCTTCATACTCTTGATGGCCTTATAGCCGTCCTGCACCGAACGGACCTCGTCGTACACGGTGTCGTGCGGCAGCAGCAGCTGGTTGAGGATCTGCAGAGACCCGGACCGGTACCGGATCGCTTCCAGCGTCATGACCCGTATCAGATGCGGTTGAAGGTATTCCGGGAGCGCTGGCACCGATGTGTGACGGATTCCGTCGGTTGGTCTCGCGTCCTGTGGATTCGGGGTGTGTTAAAAGCGGGGAAACGCGCTGTGTGGGCGTGGCTTAAAGGCCTCTACTGTCAGAGAAACACGCGCACGGCTCACGGAACCTCGTGTACATTCCCGGCAGGAAGTCCCGCCCACTTGACCACGCCCACTCCGTTTATTGTGAGGCGCATTTTACATTCAAGATGACGCCTTTAATTATTATAACTGCGCCAACCGAGCAATAAAGCGGCTCAGACCGTTCTTAAGAGAGCAGATGTTCAAGATCTGAACTGGAAAGACATAAACAAGATCATGTTTCTGTAGAAGAATGGATTAAAACACTGACACATGCAGGACTGCGCAATGAGGTCGATATTTTAATAAATCAGGACATCATTTGCCTCAGAAGGATTCGGTTTAAACGGTTAATTTGCCCAAAAATACAAGTTCTGTCATCACTGACTCTGCGCTCATGTCATTTCAAACCCATGTGACTTTTTTCTTTCGCGGAACACAAAAGGAGATATTTTGTAGACCGTTCAGGCTGCTCTTTTCCACACTATAAAAGTAAATGGGGTCTGAGGCTGTAGAGCTCACAAAATGCTCCATTAAGGTCCTCTGACGTCACTACAACTTTGATAATGGTAACAAATGCAAAATAAATCCAAATTAAAGTCAGTTTTTACTGAAAATGTTCCCTTCCTGTGTAACTTTTTAAATTTAATTCACGTTTTCATGTGGTTAAACATGAGTCATGCCACGAGTTGTGTGGACCAGTTTTATGTCGTGTGTCATTTTTGGAGCTTGACAGTCCCGGTTTCGAATCACCTTCTTTGTATGAAAAGATAAGCCCAGACATTTGCCGAAAACCTTTTTTTGTTTTCCACGGAATAAAAGAAAGTAATACAGGTTTGGAACGACATGAGAGTGAGTCAATAATGACATCATTTTTATTTTCAGGTTAACTATTGCTTTTTAATTACGTTATGCAAATCCATCACCGTACCATAGACTAATAAATTAATGCAGCTTTTAAAAAATAGACCATCATCAAAACATTAGGACATACATTAATACAGCTGCATTGATTGTCTTCATTACAGAAGCGCTGTACTAGTCTGTACATGCGGCATTGAAACGGGATACTGAAGGGGAAAAAAGAGACACCAAAATAAGGTTGAGAGGGGGCAAAGGGTTCAGACGCCATCCCAAGATGACAGAGAGCAGAATAAAGAGGTTATCATGGAAACGAGGCAGCTTTATGTCTGGCTCTTAAAAAGCACGTAAACAAACAAACACCCCATAAAAGAGTTCATACAGTATAATGACTGAATGCATCACACAGACTGAAGCTGTTGAAATGTGGATCTACATAATAATGGACGAGATGGCATTTAAATGAACAAAGGCGGATTGTGTCCGTCAGGGCTTAAAGTTTATGCCCCCTTTGACACCGAAATAGACAAACGAAAGACGACGAAAGCAGCTTCCCTATAAACACAATAACTCTCCAACACCATAACGCACACAAAATATTCTCTTTATCCAAATACAAAATCCCTCCTTTATCGAGGCTGATCAACTCTCACTCTCTCTATTATCAAGTCATACAGACACTTAATGCACACACAGTCGTGTCGACACCTTCCCCCACCCAAAACTCCCGTTTCATTTTCTATTCCGATCTCTCACATGGAGTTCAAACGTCTGTTATCCAGCGGCTGCAGCAGAATCAGGGTGCGGATAATCCGTGATTATCGGATATTATGCGCATCATCTCCATCTAACACACTCACACACACTTCAACATCTTCCCTGGAGTGCTGTGATTATTCCCGTATCACAGCCGCACAGCGGTATTATCCTAATCTGGGAATACTGTAGGACATGGATTACTGTGCAGGCACTATAATAAACCACAGATTAACAGCACTTATACATGAGAAAGACAGAGGGGTAAAATAAGGGAGGATAATGATTTCAGTTCATAAAATACCAAAGAAAGAACATAAAATCAGTAGTTTGTAGTGCTAGTTTTCTGCATTAACCGTTAATGGAGTGACAGTGATTCTGTTCTCTGATAACCCTCGTCTGTTCTCTGATCAGTGTCCATGATGTCTTGATTTACGAAGCATTTTAGCGTATGATTGCTCTTCATTTGTGACAAAACTAAAAGTTGAAATCAGCCCAGTCCAGATGAGTCTGATCTCACTCTGATATTCTTAGTTATGGTGCCTTGATCTCACCACGGAATAACAAAAATGGCATCTATATCAGTTATTGCGAGTTTACTTTATATCTTGAAAACATACTATTATGAGCAATAAACTCATTTACAAGAAATAAAGTCACAATTGGGAAACCAAAATTCATAATTCAATGTTTTATACCAAAGGTGAGATCTAGGTTAACATTCAAAGAGAAATGGAGCGCAGCCCTTCCAAAGGTGCTTTAGAGTCCGTTTCCGCATGAAAATACTGACATCATTTACTCACTCTCGTGTTGTTCCAAACACACATTACTTGTTTTTAGTTTAGCTGAAAGTCCAAGCTGCTGTAATTCGTACAATGAAAGAGAATGAGCACATAAAATGAGCACATAAAATGACCATAAAATAGCCCTTGTGTGCTACATTTCAAGTTTTCTGACTGAAATTAAGTCGTTAGTCAATGAAAATCTTGCCCTCTGCCATGGTGCTGAAGTCTCATATTCATTTGCATGTTTTGAAATATGCCAAATCGTGGAAACATTTACATTTTACATTTATGCATTTGGCAGATGCTTTTATCCAAAGCGACTTACAGTGCAATTATTACAGTTACAATCCCCCCGGAGCAACCTGGAGTTAAGTGCCTTACTCAAGGACACAATGGTGGTGGCCGTGGGGTTCGAACCAGCGACCTTCTGATTAACAGTTATGTGCTTTAGACCACTACGCCACCACCACTCCCATGTCAACGTGTCATACCAGGTTTGATTCTGAACTGGTTCTATCCCTTTAAATATTTGTGTAGCGTATTGTCCTATTGTTCTCTGTTATATCTGTCAATATTCATTCATATTCTCAAGATTTCATAAGTGATGTCACAGTTTTTCAGTAGACAGTCTCGCCATGTTTTTTTCCTCACTGACTCCAGCTGTGAGAGAGAATGACAGACAGTGAGAGAGTTAGATCTGACATGGTTAAATGTGTCAGTGTGAGACACACAGCCGTGTTTAATATTCACCTCATTCTCCACCTTCTTCAGTCGTCCGAGAGTGTCTTTCGCTGCATCCTGAGAAACAAGAACAGTTTCAGCTTTAATCTCAATGACTGAATCCAAAATGTGAAATGATTTCATCTCATTATGACCAGACTTGGCATCACAGAGTTCTGATGAAACATCCGTGTAAGCTCAAGTGTGTGAGAGTAAAACCCTTCACACCTGATAGAGGAAAAGAAAAGAGCACAGAAGAGCAAATCTGGAGAATGTCAGGAATCAGTGCTTTTGTGTTTGAGGTAAGAGCAGCCGGGGTCTGATTACATGAGTGTGTGTGTGTGTGTGTGTGTGCGCGCTCACCCGGTTGCCTTGACTGGAAATCATTTTCACAGAATCTGAGAGACCGTGAACAAACTTCAGCAGCACATTCTCATATTCTGTGACACATAGAGCAAAAGTTATATTACTTTAAAGAAGGTATTACCTCCTAACATAGCTTTATTTTTAAATGACTCTTTAATTGTAGCTTGTAGTGTTACAAACTACTTTATAAAAGGGTAACTTTACTCCAGTTGATCTTCTTTATTTTATTTTTTATAGCTTGTATTTTGACACACTACAGTTTCAAGGTAGCATGTAGCATTACGTGAGTGTGTGTGTGTGTTGTACCTGTCAGTGCTGCTGGGTGTCTCTCCAAGTAAGATTTCTGCACCTGCAGTCGTCCATGTGCTGTTTGAGGAGTTCTGATGGGTCTCATCTGTTCTTCTTATAATCACTGATCTAAAGAGATTTAAACGTGTAATAACATAATGCTGTTGTTTAAGCTGCCCCATGAGTTGAACTAATGAATGATTGTGTTGTTATAACACATTAATAATTGTGCTGATGTGAATAGACATGTAATAAATGTGTAATAACATAATGCTGTTGTTTAAGCTGCCCCATGAGTTGAACTAATGAATGATTGTGTTGTTATAACATATAAACAACTGTGTTGTTAATGTGAATAAACATGTAATGTGTATAACATAATGCTGTTGTTTAAGCTGCCCTAGGAGTTTAACTAATTAATGATTGTGTTATAACATGTTAATAACTGTTGTTAATGTAAATAAACATGTAATAAATGTGTAATAACATAATGCTGTTGTTTAAGCTGCCCTAGGAGTTTAACTAATTAATGATTGTGGTGTTATAACATGTTAATAACTGTTGTTAATATGAATAAATGTGTAATAACCTCATGCTGTTGTTTAAGATGCCCCATGAGTTGAACTAATGAATGATTGTATTATAACATGTTAACAACTGTGTTGTTAATGTGAATAAATGTGTAATAAATGTATAATAACATAATGCTGTTGTTTAAGCTGCCCCATGAGTTGAACTAATTAATGATTGTGGTGTTATAACATGTTAATAACTGTTGTTAATGTGAATAAACATGTAATAAATGTGTAATAACATAATGCTGTTGTTTAAGCTGCCCCATGAGTTGAACTAATTAATGATTGTGTTATAACATGTTAACAACTGTGTTGTTAATGGGAATAAATGTGTAATAAATGTATAATAACAATGCTGTTGTTTAAGATGCCCCATGAGTTGAACATACTGCTCAGCAGAACGAGGAGAGAGAGCGAATGAGTGAGTTTGAGACAGTCTATAGTCTTCCTCACTAAAAGGAGCGCCCGGCACCTGGAAGAAAGGCGATTATATATAAATAAAACATTATCACTATAAGCAAGAGATTGAAATCTCTTTCCCATTCTTATCACCAAAAAAATACATTTAACACATACTGTAAGCCAGTTAAATGTTAAAGCTCAAATACATTTATTTATTTATTTAAATGCAACAATTCCACCGCACATCTATTCACATTCACACATGCAGAAACAGTGTTTCCTGCACAGCTGTTTAACCATGGAAAAGAAATATACAGCATATAAATATTCAATTTAGACTTTAAGTTTGGCTAAACTCTCTCTCTCTCTCTCTATATATATATAGATATGCCAAACTTGTGAACTAAATGTCTAAATTGAATGTGACGAGAAATAATAAATGTCTTACTTATGAATGAATCACTTGCTGTTACACTCGTTCATGTACCTTGGTGATGTCGACAGGAAGTCCTGCTTTGGCGGCAGTGATCGTGGGATTCAGGCCTTTAGCGTTTCTCAGGTGTTGAGCGGCTCCCTGCATGTCCTTCATCTCTTTAGAGCGCAACGCCGCCTTCACAAACTGCTGCCTGCGCATCGTCAAGAAATCCAACTGCTGCTGGGCTACAATACAACACGCATTATAAACACACTCATGTCACTATTACACACGAGTATTCACTCACTATACCTTTCCCCCCAATTTTAAAGGCATTTGTGGTGCCAGTGGGCGTTCCTGCGGTGGACGATGCATTTGGCGGTGCGGGAGCTCTTGATTTCTGAAGAGCAGGTCGAGCTGATGGCTGCATGACACATAAAACACAGAAATAACAAATCACATTCAAACACAAAACAAACTCAGTACTCGCAGTACTGCATGCCGTCAGTCACATACATCAATTATTCACAAGGATTTTGAACAATGATTTTATATTGACTCTGACTCATTTCCATGAATCAGTTCAAATGGTTTCAATGAATTGTTTGCTTCAAGGAAGGCTCTGTGTTGCATTTATCATTTATTAAAATGTTTTAGTGATTATGTAGATTATATATATATTTTTTTCTTATGTAGATTAATATAGCAGATTATTCTTATTGTTATGTAATGTCACTCTGGTGCATGCAAATTAAAATCTTTTATTTATTCTTTCATCCCATTTTCTCCCATGTTGGAATGCCCAATTCCCACTACTTTGTACATCCTCGTGGTGGTGCGGTTACTCGCCTCAATCCGTGTGGTGGAGGATGAGTTTCAGTTGCGTCCGCTTCTGAGACCGTCAATCGGCGCATCTGATCACGTGACTCGTTGTGCATGACACCGCGGAGACTCACAGCATGTGGATGCTCATGCTACTCTCCACGATCCACACACAACTCACCACACGCCCCATTGAGAGAACCACTAATCACCACCACGAGGAGGTTACCCCATGTGACTCTACCCTCCCTAGCAACCGGGCCAATTTGGTTGCTTAGGAGACCTGGCTGAAGTCACTCAGCACACCCTGGATTCAAACTTGCGACTCCAGGTGTGATGGTCAGTGTTACCCAGACCCCCCAAATGAAAATTATTCAAATTTAAGCACAGAAAATCTACTTTCATTCTATTAAACTAGATTTTTACAGTTTGAATCTGTCAGTTTCCTCAGAAAATCAACTTTTAGAGTCATTCCAGAGCATTCAGGTTTTAATTAGTCAGTTTCTAGATTTTCTGACCTTTGTTGCTTCGTCCTCATCTGCATCCTGATTGGCCAGTTTCATTCCTGTCTCCAGAACACCCATAAAATTCTGATCACCACCCTCAGTGCCCTGCAGTGGAGGACAACCTGACACACACACACACACACACACACACACACACACCATCCGAACCGCACTGTACACACTCATGCTGTAACAACACACACTGATAAGAGATCTACTACCTGGTGGAACAGGAAGTTCCGCCACATTCACCGGCCGTCCTGCTTTATGAGCTTTGATGGCATCTTGATATTGCTGAAAATACATACAAAAAGTAATTGGTTGAGTTTGAGTTTAAAATGAAAAGCTTTTCTGTGCACGCAAGTGTGTGATGAGTGTTTTTGTGCATGTTACCATGACTATCCGCTGGTGCATGCGTGCCTTGCGGTCATCTCCTTTGCTCTTGCCGCTTTCTGCAGCTTCTTTATATTTGTCCATGCGCTGCTGTAAGGCCTTGCCGACACTCTGAGGAGCTGAGAGAGCTGAAGCACACACACAGACACACACACACAGACGCACACGCACAGACAGAAACAGACACACACACAGACACACACAGACACACACAGATACACACAGACACAGACACACACACACACACACACACACACACACACACACACACACACACGAGACACACACACGTTTACTTGAGACATTTTCTGGGTTTAAACTGTATTTGGCGTGTCAGGTTCTCTCTCTCTCTTAAACACACACACTCACTCACTCAACCTCTCACTTCACCTGTGTTTGGAGCAGCTGTTGGTGCAGTAGGGGGAGCAGCTGGTTTTGTGGCCATCTGAGGAGGGTTTGAATGTGGCACTTGAACTTCTCCTGAGGAAGAGAGTGGGATATCCACCAAACTGAATAAATGTGACCATCATTTCCAGTGTAGAAATGAGATCATTTCATGTGTGATGTGAAGCGTTACCAGGAGGGGGCGGCAGAGAGCAAACATCAACAAACTCCCCTATGTCAACAGTCTCCACCATTGAGTCTAATTTCTGTGGGAGTGTAAGACGCAAATGCAGAGATCATTTTCCCAGTTTTGATTCAGATTTTGTAAACAGTGTTTCAGCTCCGGTCACGCCAACTCATAAAATCCTCAAACATTTCTAATTCTTCAGATCTCACTGCAGTCACACATCACAACACAGCAGTATTGGAGAGTAACAAAAATGTGTTTTACCACAGGGAACATGCCTGTGGTAAGCATGTTAATCATGCTGCTGCAGTACTGACAGATTGCAGAGGTCGTTACCTTGGCGATGAGGTAGAGTTGTTTGGCCTGGTCTGTGTTTCCGTTCTGTTTGGCCTGTATGGCTGCCAGCTTATATTCTCTCTGTCTGTTTAATATACTCGCTTTGACCTCTGAAATACACACACACAACTCAGAATCCGACTATGCTGCTATTTGCATGACTTTATGTAATTAAAGTAGCTTGTATAAGATCACACTTTTGGAAGAGATGGCTGTACCTGAGAGCTGTGCACTGGGCTGGATGGGTGTGAGTGGCGATATGGCTGGTGTATAAGGCGTTATGGCTGTTGATCTCTGTGGTGGAGGCTGCAGTAGCTGCGGTTTGGGTGGTGCGACTGGTCTGGCCTCTTGTAGTGGCATCTCATTGGTTGTCTGAGGTGGTGCTGGTGACGGAGGGGGCTTCCTCACCACTTCGTCTTCCAACACTTCATTCAGCTCGGCCTGAAACATATTAAACAACTTTAATCACTATCTCCTCATGCTAAAGTACCACTTAAACCGAATGCAGAAGCATCATCTCTCTAACTAGTCTTAACACGAGTGGGCAACTAGGAATAGGATTCCTACAATCTGAAACGGAGGGGAATCCTACTACACGGAGAAATCTACGGTGGCCCGGTTGTTTGCGCTGCAATTCAACTGTTCTTCAGCTCTTTATGGATACTGCTGCCCTCCACTGACAACGAGATCAGCATCGTTCTCCATCTTCATCCAGATCCTTCATACACAGAGCAGCCATCCGCTCGATGTCCTCCATGGGCACTGGAGCTACATGATAACAGAAAGAGTGAAAGACGAGAACAAAATTATAAGAAATATGAATACGTTTTTCTAAAAACGTTAAAAATGTCATTTACATTAGCGTAATTTCCAGCACAGATTTCTGTTAAACAAAAAACAGAATTTGAAATGTGCCGCAAGAGACGCTGTGGTGGGAATTTTCATGATCTTTAGAAACAAATGGCACTAAAAGGAAAATTCCGGGTTCAATACAAGTTCAGCTCAATAGACAGCATTTGTGATTACCACAAAACTTAATTTTCTTTAATAAAGCAAAAATCTGGGTAACAGTGAGGGGGCCAATTTGTGAATATTAAAATACTGTTTCAAAAGTATAGCCACAAGATGTAAACAATATGCATGTAAACAAGATTTTAGTGTGATAAAATCACTTACTGACCTTTTCTGTGTAAATTTATACACAATTTTACAACTTTGTTACCATTACAATGTCAACAAACCCTAAAATGACTGTAAAAATGATAACTGAAACAACCTTACAGCTCAAATAATACATGAGTTTTAACAAAACATTGAATGTAAGCTCTTTAATAAAATTATTAAACCCTTCAAACCCTCCGAACATTGTTCCCATTCACTTCCATTGTAACTGTCTCACTGTAACCTCGATTTTTGAAATATTTTTTGTGGTGATCAACATTATGCCACGAATGCTGTCGATTGAGCTGCAACTAACGATTATTTTTATAATCAACTAATCTAACGACCATTCATTGATTATTGCAAAGATTAATCATGAGCTCTTAACCGATTATTCATCTTGTATTACGCATTAAATATAACTGCATTTAAGAGGTAACGACGGGGTGTTTCCTTTAAAGAGCTCCAGCTCCACTTATTCCACAACGAGTGTGCTTCTGTATTTACTTATTTTGTATTTTTGCATTATAATTCTCTCAAACTTTGCGATCTACATCCCCTGGAGCTTCTTCCTCTCCTCAGTCAGGCGCAAACTGCAGTGCTGCTCTCGCGCATCATCATTAAAGTTTAATATGATATCATGTGACATTAAATGAGATCAAACGACTATTCGGCAATGAACATTTTTGTCGACGTTGTCGATAACATCGACTAATTGTTTCAGCCATAATTGTAACGCATGTACATTCTGTACACGGTTGAAAATTTGTTGTAGACAAATTAAACTTTTTTGAAAAATACTGCAACGAGACTTTGCTTTCTAGAAAGGGCTAAATGTGCCCAAAAATTAAGAAACACCCATTAATATAAAAACTGTCAACACTGCGACCAACAAAAGAAGAGATCCTATCATGATATCTGGGCACTTTTAGATGTTCGGTGTCCTCACCTTTCCCTCCAGCTTTCCTGCCCGCTGGCCCACCCCATCCTCCACCTCCCACCAGGGCCAGAAGCTCCTCCTCTAAGTCCTCCTCATTTCCTCCAGAGTCATCCAGCCCACCGTCAGGAGCCAAATCCAACAGCAGCCCCATCTGACAACATGAGCAGAGAGAAAAAGATATAGAAACTGACTGACTGATTAACCGATGTCATGATAAATTGAGTCCGCCCACTATCGAGTCCCCATGCGGTGTAACAGTTTGTAATACCTCACTTATATATTATTATGTGAAAAATATGATTTAAAAGACATTAAATGTCGTATTTACTTAGTTAAAACTGCATATACCATAAAGGGAATTTGTAAGATTTTTAATCAGGCACTGAATAGAGTACCCATTACTAGCGGTTCAAATTATCATGACACCGGATCTATCAATTGATTGATTAAAATAAAGAGAATTTATCCATTCAATTTAAATCCATATCTAATTAGGAACAACATATTATTTTGATTTATATGCGTATCATGAAACTGGCATTGACTTAAAAGATGGAAGACAGGCTGAGAAGAGAGGATGCAATGTAAAACAGTGTATAAATATATACTGGTGGCCAAACGTTTTGAATAATGTAGATTTTGCTTTTATGGAAAATAACTGGTACTTTTATTCACCAAAGTGGCATTCAACGGATCACAATGTATCGTCAGGACATTAATAAAGTGAAAAATTACTATTACAATTTGAAAACAAATATCAGAACTTCTTAAACTTGTTCAAAGAGTTCTCATCAAAAAATCCTGGTATCTTATATGACTGTTTGTCCAGATACTCGGATGACCTTTCACCCCACACTTCCTGTAACACTTGACCTTTCACCCCACACTTCCTGTAGCACTTGACCTTTCAGCCCACACTTCCTGCAGCACTTGCCATAGATGTGACTGTCTTGTCGGCACTTCTCACACACCTTATAGTCTAGCTGATCCCACAAAAGCTCAATGGGGTTCAGATCCGTAACACTCTTTTCCAATTATCTGTTGTACAATGTCTGTGTTTCTTTGCCCACTCGAACCTTTTCTTTTTGTTTTTCTGTTTCAAAAGTGTCTTTTTCTTTGCAGTTCTTCCCATAAGACCCCCTGAGTCTTCCCTTTACTGTTGTACATGAAACTGGTGTTGAGCGGGTAGAATTCAATGAAGCTGTCAGCGGAGGACATGTGAGGCGTCTATTTCTCAAACTAGAGACTCTGATGTACTCATCCTCTTGTTTAGTTGCACATCTGGTCTTCCACATCTCTTTCTGTCCTTGTTAGAGACAGTTGTGCTTTATCTTTGAAGACTGTAGTGACACCTTTGTATTAAATCTGCAGTTTTTTGGCAATTTCAAGCATTGTATCGCCTTCATCCCTCAAAACAATGATTGACTGACGAGTTTCTAGAGAAAGCTGTTTCCTATTTGCCATTTTTGACCTAATATTGACCTTAAGACACGCCAGTCTATTTGAGTTTTTGGCAACTCAAAAACAAACACAAAGACAATGTTAAGATTTGTTTAACAAACCAAATATCTTTCAGCTGTGTTTGATATAATGGCGAGTGATTTTCTAGCACCAAATGATCAATTTAGCATAATTACTGTTGGATAAGGTGTTGGAGTGATGCTGCTGTCTAGATTTGATAAAAAAATATTTTTTCTTACGGCAGAACTTTTTAAATGTTATGAGGAAGACCTATAACCATTGTTTGAAAATATGATTGCAGAAGCATTTGAATTGGGAAAATTACCTTCCTCCTTAAACCAAGCAATTATTACACTTATACTTAAAAAGAAAAGGACCCGACTGACTGTAGAAGTTATCGTCCAATAAGCTTAATATCTGTTGATTGTAGATTTTATCTAAAATACTTGCAAATAGATTGGATAAAACACTTGGGTCACTAATCCATCCTGACCAAGTGGGCTTTATTGGACAAAGAAATTCTTCTGATAATGTGAGACGCCTTATAAATATTATGTGGTCGGTGCAGGACTCCAACGATCCAACGGCAGCTATCTCACTTAATGCTGAGAAAGCATTTGATAGGCTGGAATGGAGGTATATGTTTCATACGCTTAAAACTTTGGGATTCGGTCAAACATTTCTCAGATGGATAGATATTATTTACAAAGACCCACAGGCCGCAGCGAGAACAAATGGGTTGATTTCCTCTTATTTCACACTTCGGAGAGGCACCAGGGAGGGCTCTGCATTATCGCCAGGGCTTTTCTGTCTGGCTCTTGAGCCTCTTGCGGCAGCAATTCGTCAGAATCAGAATATTCAGGGAGTTAAAATCAATGGGTCTACACATAAGTTTCTGCTTTACACGGACGACATTTTGTGGCTTGCCTCGGACCCGGCCAGTTCTGTCCCAGCACTATTGGATGTTACTGAATCGTTTTCCAAGATATCAGGGTATAAAGTCAACTGGTCTAAGTCAGAGGCCCTTCCACTGACTTCATACTGCCCAAAAATCCTATTTCAGGCGGGGCTGTTTCAGTGGCTTATTGAAGGCATAAAATATCTTGGCATTCTCTTCACTCACCAAATTGATAAAATAATCGAAAAGAATTTGGACCCACTTTTTAATAAAATCTCATTAGATACTGATAGATGGTCATCACTATTTTTATCATTATGGGGAAAGGTCAACGTCCTGAAGATGAACTGTATCCCGAGATTGAACTATTTGCTTCAATGTCTTCCTATTGCAATACCCCAAAAGTACTTTAAAAGGTTCGACCAAATATGCAAAAAGTTCTTATGGAATGGTAAACGTGCAATGATAAAATTGGAAAGGCTTCAGGTGCCAATCAATAAGGGTAGCATGGGCCTCCCCAAACTAGCCCTGTATCATTATGCCTTCTGCCTGAGACATATAGCTCAGTGGACACTGCCACCTGAGAGAGCACGGAGTTGGCGAAAGTGGCATCATACGAAAAAATATCTTTAAACATCAATGATAGGGCGGAAAAGTATGTGGCGAAATGGGGAAAATAGGTGTGATATATTGCCACCAGATGAGAGCGTGGTGATTATTGTAAAACTGTACATTTGATCCATGTGTGTTCTTAGTATTTATTTTTATTTATTTATATTTATCTGATTTCTATTACCTCTTTTGGCTTATTCCTTTTAGTATTGTTTTATTTTATTTATTTAAAATGTATCATCACTATGGGATATATGTTAAGATGTCTATTGTAATGATGTCTACATTATTGACTACAATGTAACAGTGGTGTTCAAAAACTCAATAAAATACAAATTATAAAAAAATATATATAATTATATACTTCATATAGTGATGGTGCTGTTTTTACATCAGTAATGTCCCGACTATTCTTTGTGATCAGTTGAAAGCCACTTTGGTGAATTAAAGTACCAATTTCCTTCCAAAACAGCAAAATCTGTACATTATTCCAAACTTCTGGCTACCAATATATATGTATTAAATACATATTTAGATATTTACACTCACATCTGATGTGTATGTGTAAGAAAGTCCTGGTTTTGTACAGTTTTACCAATGAAAGATTAGATATTGATGTTGCATTTTATGATTTCAATGCTGTACTGAAATCTGAAGTAAGTACAACAAGATTTGTTTTTAAATGCTAGTAAAAAACAAAAAAACAAGCAATGCATCAGACTCAACTCTCCAACAGCACAATCAACCTGACAGACAGGTGAGTGACGTCACGGCGCATTCCTATTGCGTTGACTTCTGCGTGAGCCCAAAACATTTACGATATTAATGTATATTTATTTGAGCTTTATTTCGAGACAACAACTTCCAGATCTCCATAACCTCGCATTTACTGACTTGGAGCTAAATTGCGGCTGTTTTAACATAATTAACCCTGCTAGTTGAAACAGGGAGCAGACAGGTGATACGTTCACCTTTACAGTTAATAAGAAAGCACATTTGAGCTATTTTAGCACGAATAACTGGCTGAAACAACGAATATACTAATCATTTGAACGCAATACCACAATCATATGTTCCTCCGAATGCTGCTTACGTGATAAATCTCTGTTGAGAAGAATAAACTGTCAGTCATGAAATGTTTACATCAGAGAGTCACAAATACACACTTTAAAGACTCAGCACTTCCTGCTTTACGCCAGGTTTCCCATAGCAACAGCAAAGCCTCGCGCTTTACGGCACGTGGGAACGCGCATCACCTCAGAACTTGAAGTTCAGCCGCGGCTGTTTAAAATTAAACATACCAGTTGTGTGACGGTTTGTCGTGTTAAAGTTTATTTTCTTCAAGTGAGAAAAATGTTTATTTTCTTTAAAAAAATATTTATATAAGAAATACGGTCACGAATGTATCTTGGGCGTACGTCTTGTCATGACCGTTAATGTCTGTCAGATAAATTCTACATTGTTTGCATCACTTTAAAACCATAAAAGGTTTATTTTATATGTTGAATGGTTAATAAAAACTAGTTATAGACCTTAGGATTTTTTTTAAAGAAATTGGAATAAAACACAATTACATTTACAGAATAGGCCTATGCAAACGAAACGAGGTTTTGTATATCAAGTGTGTTATTAACGTTTTTAATTCTTGTTTATTTTTTTTATTTTTGTCAGTTTGTTGAGTTTTACTAAAACACTACAATGACCAAAAGAAATTCCCAGATGGCAGGTAGACCCAATTTTATATGGTTTATTAATTAATTTTATATTCACTTTTTCTCTGTTGCATCTTTGATTAGGGCTTCCTTATCAATTTAATGTAAATGCATTTTCAACTTTAGCAGAGTTTAAACCTCCTCAGAGGACTCAATGAAGGGTAAAGCGGCATAAAAGCACTGGAGAGGAAACAGACCAGCAGCCTGTAGACATTAATCAGGTGATGTTTGTAGAGCGTCTCTTTATTCAGATATAATCCTATAGCACACTATCTTCAAACCATTTCACATTTACACACCAGTTTACTATGGACTGTTTGGCTTGCATAACATTTCTTTTTCATTGTCTTCTAATGTCTAATTTCAGACATTGAAATTAGGAAACGACAATTCCCAATATGCATCACGCTCAGAACAGCAGAATGACTGTCAAACTGGACAGAGCAATGAAACAACAGAGTTTCTTGTTGCTCCTTGTGCCCTGGAAGAAAAAACATCCCAAAATTATAAAGATGAGCATGACACCAGTCCAGAGGTTCAAAACAAGATGGAAAAAACTGCCTCGATTGCAGTGAAAACCCCAGAACTGAACAACAACGACAAGAACACTCTTTCAGAACCTTTGAATTTGGAAGTTTCCAATTTTGGACAGCCAGATACAGATCTGGATGATAAACAGAGTGAAACCACAACAAACAATTCAAATCAAGAGTCTCTGACACCTCAGGTAGCGCAGAGTGTTCTAGGACACCCGAAGTTATCGTTAGATGACTATCAAACTGGGCGAGAAATGTCACATGAAATGAATGTAGAGTCTACAGCCACTGAGGAAAAGATGGGTGGCCTTTCAGGCTGTTCAGAAAGTGTAGCTGAGGCCTTAGCTGAAGTAGGTTCTGAAGTACCTCCAATAAAGAGGAGAGCAAGGAGGAGAATGGGAATGTGTTGGCCTGGAGAAAGGAAGAGAAAGCAGAAAGGACAGCATATAAGAGGGAAGATGATTGGAGAAGGGCAGGAGAATGTGGCGGGAACATCAGTACTGGGTGTTAATGAGTCATTGGTCATGACGAGCGACAGTTTCAAGAAGGACATCCCTGTCTCTCTTGAAAAGGTGGGAACTGCAGAGCCAGAACTTTCAGGCCCCTCCTTCCCAACCTCTTGCCCATTGGAGGATATTCCTCTAAAGGAGGAACAAGTCGATTTAGGGAATGACGTTAAAGATCATTTAATGGTGGAATACGTGCCAAGCAACCCCAAAACTCTTGAAACTGCCAATGCAAGTCCAGATATAGATGCTCCAAGCCTTCTCGAGACGCAAGATAAAATTGAGATGTTTAGTGTAGAGGATAATGGCAAGGAAAGCAACATTACTGAAGAAAAAACACTCTTGGCCCCAGAAATGTCCAGTGACCCTGCTGTTGATGCTATGGAACCAACTGAGATTGGGACCGAAGTTTCTGAAGTTTTTACTGACAACTGGAAGGGATCAAATGATGTTTCAGCCGAGGATGCGGATGTGATGCAGGCTTCACCTGATGTTCTCAAAGAAGATACTAAAGCATCACCATCCACTTTTGAAGTTGATAAGAATGTTGAAGAACCACTTGAAGGAGTTTTCAATGAGATGGAGGTTGAGGAGAGTGGTCGACATGAATGTAAAACGAATCCCTCCACCATGTTTGCTTCTGCTCATGATGAAGAGGGTGGTCTTGAGCATATGAGGTTGTTCATTGAGGATGGTGCTGAAGAGAGTAACCTGGTTACAGAGATAGCAATTCATGGCAGAGCAGATAAATGTGATCGTTTGGACTTCACTATGGTTGCTGCTACTGTTACTGCTGAGAACACAACAATCTGTGAAGATGATGGTGTGAGGAGTTTGTCTTTTCCTGCAGCCCCACCTGGTGGTAAAGAAGAAGACATGCAAGTGAGGAACACTTTCGAATGAAGGAATTCTACTTTTAGGAAAAGATCACCATTAAAATGAAAATTCATCATTATTTGGTCTTCCATCCATGTTTTTGTATTCAAATGATGGGATATTGCATAAACAAAATACTGGATGGAATCACCAAGATATTTTTGGAGCAAATTAAATCTCCACAATGTGCATAAAAACATGTGTGTGCTCTTTAGGTGGATGCATTTTTTATTCAAAAAGACAAGTGCATAAACAATGATGGAAACACATTCACAGAATACACTCCTATTGAATTTCCCAAGGATTACAGATGCGCATAAAGTATGTTAGTTAATCGGTTAAGTCTCTAAGCAACAAAATTGGCCCGGTTGCTAGGGAGGGTAGAGTCACATGGGGTAACCTCCTTGTGGTGGTGATTAGTGGTTCTCTCAATGGGGCGTGTGGTGAGTTGCATGAGCCTCCACAAGCTGTGAGTCTCCGCGGTGTCACGCACAACGAGCCACGTGATAAGATGCGCCGATTGACGGTCTCAGAAGCGGAGGCAACTGAATCTTGTCCACCATGAGGACCAACTAAGTAGTGGGAATTGGGCATTCCAAAATGGGAGAAAAGGGGAAAAAACAAATCATAATAAAATAAAATAGTCCAGACAACTAGGAAGCCATGAAATAGCTTGATTGAGAGTTACAATGGAATTTCAGTAACTTAAATTTCCATATTTTCCTTATTGAAAGCTAACACATGGAATATAGTGCATGAGTCATATAGATTACTTTAATGGTGCCTTTTGGTCATTTTTGGAGCTCGATAGCCCCAGTTCACTACTTTCACTGTATGGAAAAGAGTGCGTAAACATCTACGTTTTGTGTTTCACTTCTTTGAAGTATTTTGTTAGTAAGTCTGAGCTGTATATTCAGTCAATTACAGGGCCAAACAGTCCATTGTGTGATGCTAATGAACCTCATCTGAGTCCTGGTGCTATCCAGCAGTCTCTTCCTGATCCGTTCAGTCCCTTATCCATCCATTCCGTGACAGATTCCCAACTCAATAACATTAGGCAAGTGAAATGTGTATGTCTTTGTGTATGAACGACTAATTTAGACTGCCTAGATTATGGAACTAATTATTATGTTGGTTTGACAAAGCCATCATTCTGTTATTCAACAGACTTGGTTTAGTATTTTAACCAAATCCATAAACCAAGACCAAAATGTCCTATTAATTTCGAACTATCTGTGTGCCTGTCTGTCTGTTCACCATACATTTTTTGTGCATTTTTAATCCTTTACATATGGTCAGTTTGGAGATGGAGAAACAGCCTATCCCAGAAGCCTCTTGTGATCTGGAAGATGCCACAGAGCTGGTGTGTGGCCTAATCAAAGATCTCACCTCTCTGAAGTAAGTCATGATTCTTACATTTTGTGATTTACAGTTAAATATGTTTGTTATTAAATCTACCACAGGTAACAATTTCATTGGTCAATTGAACACATAGAAATAATAACTATTTGTAAATAAATCATATTGCTCTCTATCTGTCTCACACACATGCAGTCAGACTCTGATGAATGCACATAGGAAGATTGGACTTATGCAACAGGGCAGCAGACCTCCAAGACCCCCCTTTCGCAGGACATACGTTCCTCGACACTCAGAAATATATATGTAATACCAACAGTTCATGAATGTATTCTACTAATAAACTGATTTGTTAAAAGAACACAGGATAATGTACACTGAGCTGTACTAACAGTTTGCTTTCAGCCACTTTGATGTACACAACTGTTCAGATACATTTGTTTAACGTTTAAAGAACATTTCCTGTTTTCATCTGGCTTGTGTTCACATTTGAGAAATCTCAAGTCTGAGAGCTAAAGCAGAGTTTTTCCATTTCTGTTCGCCAAAAATAACATCATTTAGAGGTTCAAACAAAAATGTAAACATTGCAAGCCTGTCAATCACAGGTCGTGACCCCTCAGCGGAAGGGTCGTAACCTTAGCAACCGGGCTTCAAAGTTCCAAACATAAATCTGTCCAACCTCCTGTCCTGTTGTTGTGTGTGTGTGTTGGCTTCAGTATTGCACTTTTACAGTAAAACAAGACATTATCCTCCTTTTCTTAAAAAGAAACAAAACTTGTTGATACAGTGAGACACTTACAATGGAAGTGAATGGGGTCAATTGTTGGAGGGTGTGAAGGCAAAAATGTGAAGCTTATAATTTAATAAAAGCACTTAGAATAAGTCTCATGTATTCTTTGAGCTGTAAAGTTGTTTAAATGGTCATTTTACAGCTGTTTTAGGGTTTGTTGACATTACATCTTCATGGCAACGAAGTTGTAAAATTGTCTTTACCTTTACACAGAGAAGGTTAGTTAGAGATTTTATCACACTACAATCATGCTAACAAAGATATTGTTTATGTCTTGTTGCTATACTTTTGAAAGTATTTTTTTTGTCCCCAATTTGGAACGCCCAATTCCCAATGCGCTTTAAGTCCTCATGGTGGCGTAGTGACTCGCTTCAATCCGGGTGGCGGAGGACGAATCCCAGTTGCCTCCACGTCTGAGACCGTCAATCCGCGCATTTTATCACGTGGCTTTTTGAGCGTGTTACCGTGGAGACGTAGCGCATGTGAAGGTTTCACGCTATTCTCCGCAGCATCCACACACGACTCACCACGCGCCCCACCGAGAGCCACATTATAGCGACCACGAGGAGGTTACCCCATGTGACTCTATCCTCCCTAGCAACCAGGCCAATTTGGTTGCTTAGGAGACCTGACTGGAGTCACTCAGCATGCCCTGGATTCAAACTCACGACTCCAAGTGTGGTAGTCAGCGTCAATACTCGCTGAGCTACCCAGGCCCCGCCTTTTGGAAAGTATTTTAAAGTTTACAGATTAGCCCCCATACACTTCGAGTGGTGGTGTTGTAGTAGTCTAAAGCACATAACTGGTAATCTGGTAATCAGAAGGTCGCTGGTTCGATCCCCACAGCCACCACCATTATGTCCCTGAGCAAGACACTTAACTCCAGGTTGTTCCGGGGGGGATTGTCCCTGTAATAAGGGCTCTGTAAGTCGCTTTGGATAAAAGCATCTGCCAAATGCATAAATGTAAATGCCTCACTGTAATCTCGATTTTTGCTTCTTTTTTTAAGGAAAACAACAACCAAGTTAATTTTTGTGGTTGTAAATTTTTCCACAAATGTCAATTGAGCTTAACTTGTAATGCACCCAGAATATTCCTTTAATGGAACCGGCACAAAACAAAAGATTGTCATGTCTTTGACCCAAGTAACAATAATGTTTAAGTGTTAAAAGTGCATAAATGCTTGTTTTTCTAAGCAGTGGTTAGTTATGTACAGATAAATGAAATAAAACCCTGAGAAAAACTGGAAATGTGACAACTAGCCCCCATTATGCAAAAAGAGACATGAAACACACAGAAGCAGATTTGGGATTTTGTTATTTTGTTATTGATGCAAAACACAAATAGCTCTCAATAGTATAACACACTTCAATATTCACATAAAAAACTACTTTAAAAAAATTGCACCAAAGAGTCTTATATTAAAAGTATATCAAATGCAAAGACTTTTTTTTTGTATCAAGTGTCGGATGTTCAAACTCTGTTGCACCTGTAGCGAGCCTACTGGCATGTGTACAAGTTTGTTTAAAAGGGATCAAACCAAACCAACCCCCCAAATGAAACACACACCACCATAATGCACACAAAGAAATGTCAGAAAGTGCAAAATCAAACCGTGGAAGCACATACACATGCATGCAAACTCGGACACAAGCCGTGGATGTTACAGATAACACAAACACTTAAATGATTAAACTTAAACATTAAAATCTTAAAAAAAAAAAAATATAATCCTCCTTTCCATTTGACAAACTCCTGACTGAGAGTGGCCTACAATGTGCCTCGACCACATCTTGGGCAAAATCCAGTCCAGCATCACCATGTCGATCTGACATACACGGAGCTGTAAGTCTCATCCACGAGTGGGCAGAACCTCTTGGTGTGCGCTTTGGCTCCCGTGGCCCCGCACTGCGGACACACGTACTGGCTCAAGTACGGACACACCACGTCTCCGTTGCGGTCCTTTAAATAATGCGAGGCGAACACCGCCTCAGACTCGCCGTTATGTTTGCAGAAGCTGCAGAACTTTTTGTCGGGTGTGCTGCTGATGCTCTTGCCGGGCGTCGCGAGGTCCGCGCCCCTCGAATCCCTCACCGGAGCCGTACGCGCACGCTTGTTGGGGGTGTTTGGAGACTCCATGGTCGCGGAGGCATGTTCGCTCTTGTCACCACACCGCGAGCTCTCGACCTGACGCTCTGAAAGTGCCGCAGGTGTCCGCTGCATCGCTCTGATCATCTCCGCTAATCCCATGTAGTCTCTCCAGGGCTGAAAGTCGCAGTTTTTAGACTCCATAGATCCATAAAACGACAGGAAGTACGGGAACAGAGAGAATGCCATATCACGCGCGCATGCACTCACCGACAGCGATCAAAACAAACCGTGAGCACGCAGAACACGCGTGAGTGATTAGTCCCAGCGCGAGACCAATTAGAACACGCGAGAAATGATTCGGGAGACAGTGGCGGAGCTGGGGGGTGGCTAGGGGTGACTGTGGACCCGAGCCTGGCCAACCCACTGGCACTTGCAGTTTTGGTCATTTTTTATTTGTTATTTTTTGTCTTGGGCACAATTGAGTTTTTAGAGGTGGATCTGTCCCTGTACAACCACAGCATATCGGAGACTTAACAAGTGTGCACTCAAAGGTCTCCGCACCCCTCCGTCCTGGGTGTCACTGTAGCAACTTTTTGTATCACACGTCTCCACTTTCTACAACCAACAACCACCTCCTCCACACTTTAAAAGCGTCTTCAGATTTAAATATTAGTGTCTGAGAAGTGTAATCATCTCTGATTATTTCGGTCATGTTTAGGGGACAGTCTGGGGTCACCAGAACTTTACTAAATAACCCAAGGTGTCTTAATGATTTTTTCTTCAGTGGCACGGTTGTGAAATAAATTGCCATTGAAACTGTAAACATTATCAAAACCTCTCGCAAATGCACGTGCCACAATATTGCCTATAGGGGAGACGGGGCAAGTTGTCACACTTTAGTCAAGTTGGTATTTCTCAGGGTGCACTCACATTTTTTTTGTCGTCTTTAATAAACTAAATATTTTAAGTTTGATTAATTTAGCTTTCAAAAACACACACAAAAAAAAATGTTGTTATGAAGTTGAAATGTGTAAATCTGAAAAATACACGGAATATTTTGTAAGTGTAGATTTACTGGTGAAAATTAATTTCAAAAACCTTAAAAGTCTTGAGTACAAAAAAAGCTATTGAACAAACCCAGGAAACAAATGTAGCATAAATTGACACGTGACATGTTTGTTGACATGTAGTTAAATACCAAAACATATGAAAACAATTCTGTATTTTTGAAATGTATTATAGGCTATTTAATGGCTTTTCAGAAAAATAAACAATTATGGAACAAAATCAATTAATAAAATGGCAAAATATGGAAGAAGTCAATTTTTTTTTTAATCAAACCATTACTTTGGCCAACAGAAATGATAATGATTGTATAAAATAACAACATGTAAAACACAAAGGACACAATCTGTCCTCGTTATACAGTGGACTTGTCTGAATGTGTGGTTTTGTGTTCACTTAACATGATATTGGAATTTTACAGAATGTTGAACTTTGTGTTTGATACAAAACCAATGCTGGAGAAATAAGCTTAACACCTTATAGTTACTAATATGCAATCCTTGTGACAACTAGCCCCGGTCTCCTAGTATCTGTTGATTTATGCATATAAAAGCATAAATCAATTTTTCCCTCCATGTTTTAACCCCATATAAAAAGTAAACAAAACACATGAAATTGAATGAATACACGGCCAATCCAAAATATATATCTTTATTTGAACACATATCTTTAAAAAGACTGAATCCTCACAACACAGTGACTTAAACAGGCCAGTCAGTGTTAGCTTTATCAGGCGTGAGGTCTCTCTCTGTCCCTCCTCCCCGCCGTCACACTCACGATTACACTCAGAAACCAAAACAACCATTTACAAGGCATCGAAAAGATGCACTGAGAGAATCGATTTGACCCCAAAAGACTCAGTGTCTTTGATGCTTAAAATAAAACAAACTACCGTGTACAACTTTAAACAAACTGCTCTTTTACTAAAGTTTAGAAATGGAGAAAAAGGCCAAACCATCTCCAAACTCATAATGAAATATCAAGACAAATAGTTTGTATAAATCGCACTTACACCATGTCTGACATGACTTTAGAAATATTTGACCTGTAATAGGGCAGTTGAAGAGCAGAGTAGAGCTCAGGGGTGTTTGGGGTCATGATCATATTCTGACGGGAACATGGAGTGACCTCTGACCCCTCGGATGAAGGTGTGGCCAGAGAGCATGGAGAGTGTGTATCAGGAACTGCTGCGCCTGTGCACACATAAGCACATGTTACTTTCCATGCTGCTACATTATACTGTGATATTAATGCATCGGATGTGTCAGAGCGTACGCGAGTCACCGAGCGCTGTGCTCTCCCTTCTGTTCCACTGAGAGTTTTTATTTACTGGAGAAACACTGAGGAAGTCTGACTTCAGGTGGGAGGCCTTCTGCTGCTCAAACTCACATCTCTGAAAACACACACATGTTTATTTAGCCATCTAAATGAGAACATACCATAGATTATATATTGTTTTTATTTAAAGCTACTGTGAGGCGAAAAAGTGCGCTATGCCACAGCTTCCAAGCTACGTCCACCAAACTCAGCACAGACCTTCATATTGGTCTGGAATCATGTGCCATGTCTTTACTAACTGATCAGATGCACCGTTTTTACACGGTGGACGATCAAATATAGAGAATTCAATAAACTTGTGTTGTCGGAATGTTCATCTTGAATTGATTCCAGCAGTCAAATTCAAATGTAAACAAACCCCCCCCC
Source organism: Xyrauchen texanus (assembly GCF_025860055.1). Taxonomy (NCBI): domain Eukaryota; kingdom Metazoa; phylum Chordata; class Actinopteri; order Cypriniformes; family Catostomidae; genus Xyrauchen; species Xyrauchen texanus. Next base: position 4,882,069 of record NC_068286.1, on the reverse strand, counting down.
AAAAAAGGCCTTTGATCTGCTAAAAGGTGCTTGAAGAGAGGAGCGTTCTGAGCCTTTGATTTAGCCACGCCCCCCTCATTCCAAAACCCCACCCTCCAAAGATAATTGAGAACAAAAGAGCAGCATTGTTTGTTCCCATGGCTGTCAAATTCAGTGGCACAATAGCGCCCCCAACTGACAAACATTATGAATCATAGCCTCAATGATCCGCTTCAAATACAACACTATGAGAACCAGCAAAATGATTGACAGGTGAAAGCGTCATGGTCCACGGTTACATTTGTGTTTGCGGTTTGTAAAATCTACAGCTGGCACCGAGACCGGCGAGAGATCTCAGGACACATATTTCATAAAATCTTTATGGGAGTAACATTTTTTTGCATACTTTTCCATCATCAAAAACAAGTTTGTCTTGACAACTTTATCTTGAGCTAAAAAAACAAAACAAAAAAACAACACCATTTTACTCACCTCATGACCCAGTCGGATAGCAGCTTCAGTGAAGGCATGCCTCTCTTGTTGGAAGCTCCGCCTCTGCCTCTTAAGCTCCTCCCATTGGTCCTGCAGCCGCTCCCACTCCTCCAGGTAGTAGCAGTCCATCAGTGCAGCAGGGAGGGGTGCAGTGACACTGTCCTGAGAGAGAACATGAGGAAAATGATTCCTGCAAACGTGGTTTTGACATGCTCCATCTGTCTGTGTGTGTGACCTGTAGTAACTGCTGCTGTAGTTGGACCAGCTGTCTGCTCTGCTCCAACTCATCCTCAAGGTAAACGAGAAGCTTCTCCTGGTCTGTTCCTTTAGAAACAGAGCCTACAGACACACATTCATAGATTATAGATTTGGGGCTTCAGAGACACCGGTCAGTTCATAAAACACTACAGCACACAGACTTCTTACTCTGTGACATCAGCTCTCTCAGTCTTTTCTGCACATGTGTCCACTCCTGGACCACGCCTCCGGTCACATGATCACCAAGACACTGCTCTGATTGGACCAGCGCATCGTCTGCAGTCTCATCCTCCACTTCAGTGTCGTTTTCCTGTAACATCTAATTAAAAATTAAATATTTGATACATCCCAAAATGTACTTTGCCAACACCAGTGAAGCACACGCTTCTAGTGCACAGTACTATGCATATTGGGACAGACATACATTATCATTTTCCAAATGAATGGGTCTCTCGCCCTTACCTGTGCCATATGATTTCGGAGCATGTGCAGCAGTGTGGTGAGGGCATGGCGTAGTTTCATGGCTTCTCTGAGCTCGGCCTCTCTTCGGTCCAATAGTAGACGCAGTGCTTCTTCTGTCCTGCAGGGGGACACAGAACACATACAATACTCGTGACAAACTCTGGGACCAGAAGTCTAGAGGAGGCAATGGCCAACCAAGCCCCCCTCTAGATCCAGTCATGCTCCGTTTTGCCTTTGCATGACTGGCTCAGTTGTTATGACAGCGGTTTAGAAAGTCAGGACATGGGTCGCACCTCCCATCAGCCTTTGCAGACTTGAAGGCAGGCTCTCTCCGTCCCGTCTGCTTCGGCAACACATTTAACATCTCGATGGCTACAGACACGGAACATATCATTTATAATGACATCCTAGAAGAAAAATGTGTTCGATTGTAAAAACACTTTGTGGCTCGGAGTCTCACACACGCCACGGTGCTTATGTTTGTCGGTGAACTGTGAAAGCTTCTCTCTCATGCGGTTGAGGTGCTGCTCTCTGCGCTTCAGCTCGGATCCCTGCTGGTGACAGCGAGACTGCAGTCTGGCACACTGCACACAGACAACAAGACTGTACATCTGAACGTATAACCAATGCAAAAAGTCAATAATAGTAATGCGGTTTATATTCCGAAGAGACTACATTTAATCAGGAAGATTAGATTTACCTTTTCCCTTTCAGATGTTAGTGCATCCTGTAGTCTGGAGATGTGAAGGTCCTTCTCTACAAGCTGCTCCTGTGAACATCAATCAGACAGTGCTTTCCTAAAAACCACATGCTTTCCTAGTGTGCAACAGTACGACAGTGAACTGAGAACTATTCTGAACCTGTAAGGAGTTGCTCAGGTCTTTCTGCTCATCTCTGAAGATCTGGTGAGAGATGCTGCGAGTGGTTTCACCATGATGCAGAGGAAGAATGAGAGTGTTTAGCAGCTCTGAGAGAGAGAGAGAGAGAGAGAGAGAGAGAGAGAGAGAGAGCTCATTCAAGCTCAGGGTAACATATCATGGTCTTGTGTGTGTTTTGGGACCATTATGGTGAATCTTTAGTATAAATGTGCCTTTCAAAGGCAGACTGTGTACCAACGATTACCTGAACTGTCCTGTGCTCTAGTTCGTGATGTGGGTGATCTGGTGACCTGCCGGTGCGCCATAACTAAACTCCTTTAGATAGTGAACAACAAATGTAACATTATACATCACTGCAATGTGAAACTGCAAAATGCATAATATGCAATGCTGCTTTTATCTGCATGAAGAATGTGACTGGTTATGTACACAGGCAGCCAAAAGTTTGGAATAATGTTCAGATTTTGCTCTTATGGGAAGAAATTGGTACTTTTATTCACCAAAGTGGCATTCAACAGATCACAATGTATAGTCAGGACATTAATAACGTGAAAATGTACTTCTTAAACTACTTCAAAGAGTTCTCATCAAAAAATCCTGGTGTCTTTTTTGACAGTTTGTCCAGATACTCAGGTGACCTTTCAACCTACACTTCCTGTAGCACTTGCCATAGATGTGACTGTCCTGTCGGGCACTTCTCACACACACCGTACAGTCCAGCTGATCCCACAAAAGCTCAATGGGGTTCAGATCCGTAACACTCTTTTCCAATTATCTGTTGACCAATGTCTGCGTTTCTTTGCCCACTCGAACCTTTTCTTTTTGTTTTTCTGTTTCAAAAGTGTCTTTTTCTTTGCAGTTCTTCCCAGAAGTCCTCCTGAGTCTTCTCTTTACTGTTGTACATGAAACTGGTGTTGAGCGGGTAGAATTCAATGAAGCTGTCAGCGGAGGACATGTGAGGCGTCTATTTCTCAAACTAGAGATTCTGATGTACTTATCCTCTTGTTTAGTTGCACATCTGGTCTTCCACATCTCTTTCTGTCCTTGTTAGAGACAGTTGTGCTTTATCTTTAAAGACTGTAGTGACACCTTTCTATGACATCTTCAGTTTTTTGGCAATTTCAAGCATTGTATCAGCCTTCATTCCTCAAAACAATGATTGACTGACGAGTTTCTTTTTTGCCATTTTTGACCCAATATTGACCTTAAGACACGCCAGTCTATTCATTTAACAAACCAAATATCTTTCAGCTGTGTTTGATATAATGGCAAGTGATTTTCTATGATCAATTCATCATGATTACTCGAGGATAAGGAGTTTGAGTGATGCTACTGTCTAGATTTGATCAAAAATGTATTTTGTCAAATAGTGATGTTGCTGTTTTATACATCAGTAATGTCCTGATTATACTTTGTGATCAGTTTAATGCCACTTTGGTGAATTAAAGTACCAATTTCCTCACGAAACAGTAAAATCTGTAAATTATTCCAAACTTTTGTCCTCCAGTGTAAATGACACTCCAACCACTGGTCACACCAATGACATTAAAGGGTAACTAAACCCCTGCTCAGAGTCTGACTCCACCCACTAGCAATATTTGAAAAATGCTGGAAAAGTGGGCAGACACCAGCGGGGATAGAGGGGACGAAACGAGGGCAGGCTGAGCGGGGGGGCTGGGGGGGCGTGCACCTGAGACCCGTAGTGACAGATTAATTGACAGCTGCTGTCAGACTTTAAAATGGAGAGTGACTGGAGTGACGCAAGTAGCTTTGCCACGGAGCGGTCTTTTGAAGTCGAGGACTTTTCTCCCCCACCTTCACCTGAAGTGGAGGAGGGTGAATTGTCTGTGGACACAGGGCCGGAGCCATATCAATTCGAGCCGCTGGCTCAAACTGCGGTTTTTAACTCCCGCATCGCGATCGGCATCCGACGATGCTAGCGAAGCAGCCACGCAAGGGAGAATGGGGCCAGTGTCTAGCTCGTACCAAGGGCGTGGTAAGCTGGAACCTGCTTACGTCAGCTGTCACCGGTTACGTCACGAAGTACCGCAAACAGCCAATAGGAAAATTCAACTGCAGTAGCCACCGTTCAACCTGAAGAGGGCAGCACTCAGACGTTTTTACACCATATATTGTAGAATTAAAACACTTTATACACAAATGTCAAAAAAATTACTTGAATCAATGACAAGTACTAATAAAACCCCATTCTTACAGATCATTAACTAAAAAAAGTTGGTTTAGGGTTTAGTTACCCTTTAAATATGCAAAATAATTGAATGAATTACAATGATCCGACAAAAGCAATTTGTAAATGTAATTTTGTGCCACAAATACAACATAAGAGGAAACAATAATATCTGTAGTTGTATAAAGACATGTCCCAATAATTGTTCAGCTGCTTCAATGTGTGCATTCAATGCCATGTTAGCATAAAAGTCTGTTTGTTGGACTCAAATCTAGACAATGTTAATCTGTACCACAACAACTTCACTTGCTTTATGTCTTACCTGAACAAGAGAGCTCCTGCTTGTACCGGGACTGACTTGATTAAGTTTATTTGCACACAAACCAAGAGACGGCTGTTTCATTCAATCAGTTACTTCATCTGTTAATCATCTAATCAATTATCAACAGTTTTGTCTGTTTAACAGCAGCAGCTGTGGCCACTAAAGGCTGGATTACAGAAAACACTCATTTCCAACAAAGTTTGATGTTGGATTTAGAAGACAGATTTGCCATTAAATGTGTTTACAGGAGCACCAGCACGCTGATAACGGCCTAAAATCTGCCCATGCAGATGCACATGAGATGGGAAATAATCTTGATTATTGTGTGCTTTTGATGTCAGTGTAAACATGCATGCACACAACACTATAGCACAGATGTCTACATGCAAGAAGTCGGAGTAATGGGGGAAAATAACCAGTTTTTGCTTAAACGTTTCCATAATTAGTGTAAAATCGCACATGTAAACTCACTATTTACGTGCATTTGAATATATGTTAATCCGACACAACAAAAGATGAATGATCAATAACAAAAGCTTTTTATTTTAAAGTCAGTTTAGCAAAAAGACATTGAAAAAAAAAAAAAGAGTATAAAGTACAAATGCAACATATTCATTCAGTGGATTACACCAAACGGTTTATTCCGCCTATAAATTAGTAAACAACTATCCTATAAAGTCTCTTAGTAATAATTATTATGGACAAAAACTCCAACTTCATGAATATGGACGTCCAGAAATCTGACAATGAAGTGTTTTATAAAATGTGAACCAAAAATAAAATTGTGTCCAGTGCAATAGATGGAGAAACAAAACAAGGCATTCTGGGACAGCAGCAGCAAGAGTGTGTTCTCCTATTCATGTTAAATGTGCATACAATAACAGATCGTACCGAGACACAGTGTGTGTGTGTGTGTGTGTGTGTGTGTCTGTCTGTGTGTAGGAGGCCTTCATGGCGTAGTGTGAAAGTAGAGACAGACTTGAGGTCAGCTACATAATCCAAAACATCTTCAGCAGCTCTGAAACACAGAATAATATATTTATTTATTATTTATTTAAATTAATTCAGCAAACCACTGCGTTAGAAGGACAGGATGTTGATAATCAATACACATCTCTTCCACAACAGGAATGTTCAGGAAGAGGACGTTTGAGGTACCTCAAAGCAGACCGCAGGATTTCGGGGGGCGGAAGGGGTTGTCACTGGACGGCACCCCCACCAGCAGCGGGTCTTTATGGGCATTCTGCAGGCAGAAGTTCTTCAGGTCAGTAGCCGCTTGAGACACCTACAGATATTACAGCTCATGTTAAACTTCATCCACTGCAGAGAGCCAGAAATACATGTTTTCATTAAGGGGGGCAATATTTGCTCCCTAGCTTTGGGGTCATTTTTTTACTTTAAAGGATTTTTTCCCTCTAACATATAAACAAATAAAGCATCATAAGTTAATACACAAATACATTTCATCAGTTCATTAACGCAAACTCTCAATATTGTGAAATTATTCTCCCCTCCCGTTTAAAATGAACCCTGGTGCGGCCTTCGGGACATTATTGTCTTGTTCATTTTTTCAATCATTTTGGCTGTTACTGCCAACAGCATACATTTGCCAGAGGTGTGAATATTTAGGGGAATTGTAATATTTCAACCTCAGTTCCTATAAAACATCTATAATACACCGTGTACACAAAATAGTCTCACTCGGGACCTTCAGGACAAAAATGTCCCCATTGAAACCCATTAAAACAGCAATATATGATCCTGGTGCCATTAAAGTTTAATGTCATGAATAATATGATAGTATGCTTTCATTCAGGAGCCCTCGCTTCAAAATTAATTTTTTTATATATTTTCCACCAGGTGGCGCCACTTTCCTCATTTTTATCCTGTGGAGCAAATACAAGCTTTTCCCCTATTCTCTGTTTACTGTATTATAGAGACCTGCAGGACAACTGAATACATGATGCAGATACAAGTGTGTGTGTGTTGGTATGGATGCCAGAGTGTGTTGTGTATGTGTGTGTGTAAAAAAACTGACATTTAAAGGGTTAAAATACAACAAATGAATGAATATTTGGTAGTTATGATCAGGACTGATTTTGATTAAAAAAATTAACTAATTGAAAGTGGAAAATAATATATATATATATATATATATATATATATATATATATATATATATATATATATATATATTATAGGCAGTTTTTGACGAGGACAAAGGGACCTCTACGTAACTTTTCATCAAAATCAACCTTATTCATTAAACGCAAACAACAAATGTCTGTAAATAGTTCGTAAACTAACTCCTACAGAAATTGCTGGAGTGATCAAATGATGGAGATTTATGATCATTTACACCAGAGATGCACAGATACGAACATTGTGCTCCAAATATGATATTGATTTTAGCATTAAACTATAGGCCTAAACCATACTGTGCCACTCACCTTATTCTGTCATTAGATCACTTGTTTTGCTGGGAAATTTGCCATTTTATTGTTCTAAATGTCAAGAACATGGATTGGGGGAACAACAACAACAAAATGACGATTTATGTGGAAAAATGGTTAATGTACAATTTAAAACTAAATTAAAATATATTTCAAATTCATACTATGAATATTCATCATGCTTGACATTTTTCGTATTTAATTCATTTTGATTTCTTTATATTCGCCTACACAGACATTGTGTATAAACCCAGTGACGTGAATCACGTGTTTCACTGAAGTATAAACTAAATATAATATAATATAATATAATATAATATAATATAATATAATGCTGCTTTCTGTTTGCATTATTAATGACCACAGAGAACAAAAACTGTTGCTTGGAGTTTTATGCCTAAAGTGTCCTGAAGATTACTTAAAACTTCTGACAACATGTTAAAGGCATCTAAGAGACACAGTGTCGTTAAAAACAAAACAGTTCACCCAGAAATAAGTCTTCAAAAACAGTTGAAGGTTAGCGATAGCACTAGCATTAACTCACACCGGTGAAATTCGCTTCAACCGGTAAACTTGTTCATGTTTACTCTTAATAACATGTCGGAACTTACGTTAATTCGTCGTGTTTTCGCCTCTATCCGGAGCTGTTTGACGGCTTTCTGCGCCACAGCGAGATTACTGCTGGAGCTACTGTTGGACATGATGCCGAAACACTGAAGATTACTCGCGGAAGTTTCAGTGGCGACAAATACACACACACACACACACACACACACACACACACACACACACACACACACACACACACACACACACACACACACGAACATGAACATGCACGCACTCACACACAGACAGACAAACAAACACACATGAACATGCATGCACACACTCACACACAGACAAACAAACAAACACACATGAACATGCATGCACACACTCACACACAGACAGACTCACACACACACATACAGATGCACGCACGCACACACACAGACACATACAGACATGCACACGCACAGAATGACAGACACACATGCACGCACGCACAAACAGACAGACAAACATACACACACACAAATAGGCACACACACACAAACAGACATACACACACACACACACACATGCACAGACAAACAGACACACACACACACAAACAGGCACACACGTGCACACACACACACACACACACACACACACACTCACAAACAGACATACACACACACACAAACAGACATTCACACATTCACACACATGTGCGCGCACACACAAACAGACATTCACACAAACAGACACAAACAGACAGACACACATGCACACACACAATCAGACATGCACACAAACACACAAACAGACACTCACACAGACACACACAAACAGACACACAAACACACAGACACACACACACACATACACAAACAGACACACACAAACAGACACGCACACAGACACACACACACACACACAGACATGCACACACACACATGCACACACACACACAACAAACAGACACGCACACAAACAGACACACACGCACACAGACACACACACACACACACAAACAGACACGCACACACAGACACGCACACAGACATGCACACACACAAACAGACACGCACACAGACACACAGACACACACACACACAAACAGACACGCACACAGACACACAGACACGCACACAGACACACAGACACACACACACACACACAAACAGACACGCACACAGACACACACACACACAAACAGACACACACACAGACACACAGACACACACACACACAAACAGACACGCACACAGACACACAGACACACACACACACACACAAACAGACACGCACACAGACATGCACACAGACACACACACACACAAACAGACACGCACACAGACACACAGACACGCACACAGACACGCACACACACAAACAGACACGCACACAGAAACACAGACACACACACACACAAACAGACACACAGACACGCACACAGACACACAGACACACACACACACACACAAACAGACACGCACACAGACACGCACACACACAAACAGACACGCACACAGACACACAGACACACACACACACAAACAGACACGCACACACACAAACAGACAGACACACAGACACGCACACAGACACGCACACAGACACGCACACAGACACACGCACACAGACACACACACACACAAACAGACACACAAACACACACACGCACACACACAAACACACACACATTCATATTTAGGCTCTATAAATACATACACTATATATTTGTATACATAGCCCTATATTTACACATTTTAATTGAATAAAAACTATAATAAAATAATATAAAGTTTTTTACATGAATGTAATTTTGTTATGAAATTGAAATGCATAAATCTTAAAATAAGGCTAAAATATTTGAGTATTTACACACTCTCGTTGTGAAAAATTATTTCTATAGTCTGAGTACACTCATTATTCTTCCACGATGGAGCACAAAAGGAGATGTTTAGTAGAATGTCCATGCAAGATTATGTCTTGCAGTGAAAGTGGATGGTGACACTGTCAAATTCCAAAAATAACAAAAAAGCACCAGTCCATAGGACATGTTCCCGGTCTTCTAACCCAGAGGATAGCTTTGTGTGAGGATCAGACTGAAATGTAGGTTGTTTTATTGAAAATCTCCCTCCTTCATAGCACTCAAATCTCATTGGGTCCCTCCCATAATGTAAATCTATGGGATTATAATTATTTTGCCCATTCATGGTCTGCCAAATGTGATCGTTCAAAAGTAATGGCAGACCCCACCTCATCAAACCACAGTCCACACGACTGGAGACTTGCGCTGTAACTGTGAACAGCAACACGTCGTCTTCAGGGGTGTTTTCTGCTGTCAAAGCTGTTGAAAAAAACAGAAGTGCTGTCAGCAGTATTTATAGTGTCTTCAGTTCTCAACATGTTTTAGGGGAAGAGGATGTACATCATTCTACGCCCGGAGACATCTTGTCTCAAAAGAGTTCGATCGTCATCAGTGGCAGATTTCAGTGATCATGGTAAGATTTCTTTTTAAAATGTGGGTGAATTGACTGAGATGTATCCTGAGAGTTACAATGCCTCTTTAATGATATTCATCTAGTATACTTATAGTATATACTCATAGTGTTAGTTGCACAGTAGAGTACATAGAAGTGTGGATACAGTTGCCATGTGGTAAAGGTGCCCCGAATCGTGCCACCCCACCCCTGTAGAGAGCTTGCAAGATCGCTATGGGTGAAAGGTGCCACTCCAATATCTTAACTTTGTTGTCCTTGAGCCATTTTGGCGGTATTCTTGGGGTTATTGTTCATTTGGAAGACCCACTTGTGACTGAGCTTTAACTTCCTGGCTGGTGTCTTGAGATGTTGCATAAATATATTCACATAATTTTCCTTCCTCATGATGTTCAATTCTCCAAAAAGATATTTGTCCCCATGTGCACTTGCAAACTGTAGTCTGGCTTTTTTATGGTAGTTTTGGAGCAGTGGCTTCTTCCTTGCTGAGCAGCCTTTCAGGTTATGTGGATATAGGACTCGTTTTGCTGTGGATCTAGATACTCGTCTACCTGTTTCCTCCAGCATCTTCACAAGGTCCTTTGCTGTTGTTCTGGGATTGATTTGCACTTTTTGCACCAAACTACGTTCATCTCTAGAGACAGAATGCGTCTCCTTCCTGATCTGTATGATGGCTGTGTGGTCACATGGTGTTGATACTGTGTACTATTGTTTGTACAGATGAATGTGGCACCTTCAGGCTTTTGGAAATTGCTCCCAAGTATGAACCAGACTTGTGGAAGTCCACAATTTTTTTTCTGAGGTCTTGGCTGATTTCTTTTGATTTTCTCCATGATGTCAAGCAAAGAGGCACTGAGTAGATGTCCTAAACAACTTGCCAAAACTATGGCTTAAAAGTAATCCATAAGACTCCAGTGGTTGCCTAGGGCACCAACTAAGCCAGAACAGCCACTGCGTGGTTAGATGCAGCCTTGTGGTTTATGCACAACTACAGTTTAAGCAATGCTAATGAACACGTGGTTTCTGTTAAATGTCAAGGAGTAATAACAAAAGTGAACAGAGTTAGCTTATGTTGTGAACATTGCTACTTCTGTTAACTTTTAGAGGGTGTTGAGATATTATCAGATATTCTAAAGATGTAATGGATGTTTTCAGAAGATGTCTCTCATATCAATATCTTCCAGGTATGTCCAGCAGGATGGCTTCAGTCCGTAATCTGGATCTCTGTGATGACAACAGGTAAAATAATATCTGTGATGTGATAATTCACTGTACTATTGACCAGTCTGTGTTGAAGATTGTGTCCTTATAATCAAAGATTTCTACAGAAGTTACTCACAAAGATCAACACATCTTTCAAGCCTGTTTGTTTATTTGATATTTTGGCTAATTTGATTGTATCTTTCGGTATCAGTCTTAGGTCTATTTTACCATGTTCAAATACATTTTCCACATATGCATTGACTCCAGGGCTGGACTGGTAATCTGGCATACCGGGCATTTTCCCATTGGGCCGAGGCACTTTGGGGCCGATCGGGGAGGGACTGGCCCTCGGGAGAACCGAGGGGTCTGGTGGGTCGGATGTTAGTTGTTCTTTTCTGCATATTGCGGCGCCGTTTTGTGGTCCATTCTGCATAACGCGGCGGATCATTTTAGCTCATCGCGGCCCATTCAGACCATTTCATGGCCGACCCACTGGCCCGCTCGGTTCTTCCGATGGCCAGTCCGCCCCTGATCGGCCCCAAAGTGCGTCGGGACACCGGAAAAATGCCGGTATGCCAGATTACCAGTCCAGCCCTGGTTATACTAATCATGCCTAGATTATGGCTTCATTACACTGGAACCGTGACCTTTAATTTTGTGAAGTAGGACTTGTCCAAGTAGGATATTACAGCATTGTTGGTCCTGGAGCAACATTCCTATCAACCCATAGATACAGACATACCCAGGGGGGTGTGGTTTAGTGTGGGGGAAAGCAAAGCCTTGTTACAATTTCTTTAACCATCACTCATTTTAAAAGCTGTTTTAAGATACCAATCAAATGACAAATATTAACGTGACAGTCATAAACGTAATCTTCTGTCTTGGGGTGCCCTGACGCTGCTGAGAAACGACTTTATGCAGCAGAGCTCTGCTTTAGGTTTATATTTCTGTCAGTTGGCGGTAATAAAAAAAATCTGTTTCAGGTTTTTTGGCATTGTTTGAAGTGCAAAAAACTACACAATAGCTTGTTTTTCATTCTTAAAATAGCCAAATCTATCAGATAAATCGCTTTGCTTTCCCCAAGGAGTGGGCGGGACCTCGCTTCCGACTCAGATTTCAGGGATAGGGAAAGGGTTTAGGGTTGGTCTTATGGCTGGGATAAGTGCTTCAACAACCTTTTATCAACCTTTCATGTCTTCTGGTTTTAGGTTTCTGTCCAGCAAACAGTCTAGCCTCATCTCACACCCCAACTCTTACCCTAAACTTAACCTAGCCTTGAAACTTAGCCTCAGGGGATAATTATAGACCATTTCAAGTTTAAGCAAGTGACGTCTTTTTGTTCTTTGAACATTTCCTGTTAGTTGTCGAACTCAAATTACGTTCCAAAGGAAATGTGAAGACCGGACCTCTTTGAACTTTAATTGAATACCCCTGGAATAGGACATAGGGACGATCACTTCTGAATGGAAATCACCTTCATTCAAACAACAGGGAGGATAAGGGATAATGAATAAAGCTCTAAGTAATTTAGTTTTACAATTAGTCATTTAGCAAACGCTTTTATCCAAAATGACTTACAAATTAGGAACAAAAAAAGAAATCCTTTATCCTTACCTTGTCCACGGGTCACGCGGACAGCTGCATTGAATGGCTTCATTGATTATAATAGGAGTGATCCGATATTCCCGATCTCTCCGCTGAAGAAATAATTGTGAGCATCTAAACTACGATAGAATTTCATTGCTTCTCTTGCGTAGATGCTCGGTATCAACAACAAGACTGGATAAGTCACTTCAGGTAAATGTTTGAAGTTCTTTGAACATCAAAGCGGCTGTGGCTCAGGTGGTAGAGCGGGTCGGCCGCTAATCACAGGGTTGGCGGTTTGATTCCCGGCCCATATGACTCCACATGCCGAAGTGTCCTTGGGCAAGACACTGAACCCCAAGTTGCTCCCAATGGCAGGCTAGCACCTTACATGCAGCTCTGCCACCATTGGTGTGTGAATGTGTGAATGAGATGCAGTATAAAGCACTTTGAATACCGCTAAGGTTAAAAAGGCACTATATAAGTGCAGAACATTTACCATTTGAGAAAATATATAAACTCAGAGTCTTATTTAAAGGATCCAGTAATCAGACTGGAAGTGCTTTAGGATCAGTAGCGTTCTAATTTGTTGTTGTTTACATGCTTGAAATGGTCTATAGGTTGATATGAACGTTGTTCGAGACCCAATGCCAGCCATGGGCTAATCACTATAACCTGTTTGGTTGATAGTAGGAATGTCATAAAATATTGATGCATCAATTATTGATTGACACATTATTTTCTCGATACTGTACGTTTTTGAAAATGATCTTCTGAGGTTTTGGAATGTGGGAGCGTGTCTAATTCAATGGCTCAGTGACACCAGAGCTTCAGAATGATTAATGGCTTACAGCACCTTTAATGTAGTCCGGCGTAAACATTTTTGGAGACCACAAGGGGGTGATAAAACATTAACTGTAATTAATGTTAAGTCACCCAAATCTTTGTGCTGTCAGTGTTTCACATGGTATTTCGTTTTGGGTAATGCATTGGCGGATATAAAAATGGGAGAGGAATTTCCATACTCTGGGAACACATCCAATCTAATATCCCAACAGATATCATGGCGAATATAAACAGGTACAACCTACAACTTCAGACGCTTTGAACCCGAGGAATTGGTCTGTGATTCACCACAGACCAAGAAGCTAACAAAACGTGTTGCTAAGCTTTGAGATATGCAGCCGCTTAGATAGCCATGTGGTGGAGTGCCCCTTTTTCCGAAACATGTTGGAGGAAATTAAACCAGAGTTTAAGTTACCCTGCTGCTTGCACTTGGCTAATATTGTGTTGAGGAACATGTATGAAGACACAAAGACTATTATGCAACAAGCAGCAGTAAACAAGAATTTTGAGACATTAGTCATTTTCAAATTCCCTAAAATTGGCTGTGTAAGACCTACATATAAGTTCATATTCTATATTTGGGTGTGTTACATCATTTGCATGCACATTGAAAGGATTCTAGGCAACTATGTAGCATCCAACAGTACAGCGAAATCAAATCACTGTCACTGAACAACACACGCAGCGATTTAGAGTAACATGAGTGACCATTGGCGATGTGATGTCGGTCCGTCCAGTGAAGCAACAAATGCAAATGAGCAGTAAAGTCATTTCAAACGACTTGGAAAGAACCAATTTTTGCATATGTATTCCAGGTTTGCAATGTGAACAGTATGGCGTTACTCATGTTATCAGCACAATGTGTGCTGTCCAGCAATCATCAGTGCTCATACCGTGCAAATACACTCATCCCAAACATGAGCGAGTGAGTGCAATGTCTTGGTTCTATGAGAAATCACTGGAGGAGAGGGTCAGAGTAGTCTCTACGGACCCTGCGTTTAAAGGGCGTGTGGAGTTTCTGGAGTCTTCCGAAGCGGGCAGAGGGAACTGCTCTCTGCTGCTGACGGACGTGAGAAAGGGTGATGAGGGAATCTTCCACTTTGTGTTCAGGATGGAAAATTCAGAGAAAAACTGGACAGACATTCAAGGACTCCATCTAGAAATAACAGGTGAGTGGTTGGATGGTAGGCGTTATGAAAGAGCATTACTGTACATATCCAGATCTGCAAATGTCTGCCGCTTTTACACGCTGTCTAGACGCAGATGTGGAGATACAGCCAGATGTTGTAACGGAGGGAGACGGGATGTTGCTTACCTGTGGGTCATGTATCCCCTCCATCATTTTACCAACGTATATCTGGATGAAAGATGGCCGTTTGCTCAGTCAGGACCATGGGAACAACATGCTTTATCTGTGTCCTGTCAGGCTGGAGGACGGAGGACAATATTCCTGCACTATAAGCGGTCATGAGAGACTCAACTCCTCAACTGTTAACATCAATGTTAGACCTGGATGTAAGTCAGCTGAGAGATCTCGACACTTTGCGGGGTCTTTTTGAGATGTTTGGCAATATGTTTCTTAAAGGAATATTCCGGAATCAAAACAAGTTCAGCTCAATCAACAGCATTTATGTTGATAACCACCAAAAGTAATTTCGACTCACCCCTCCTTTTCTTAAAAAACAAAATTAAAATCAAGGTTAGAGTAAGGCACTTATGTATCCGGTCCTGCTCGCCCTGCTCCGAACAGGACTCGAACCGATGTCTCTGGCGTGGGTGGCGGGTGCTCTAACGGGGAGGCTAAAGGCTACAGCCTCTAGCGTCAGTCGCTAGTGCACCTCTTGAGGTCAGGAGAGTGAGGTTTACACACTGCACAGCTATCACGTACCAGCTGACTCCCCTTACACTCACCCCCCTAAACCTCACTCCCATCCGGGTCACGGCACCAATGTTGCCGGTCCTTCTCGCCCCGCTCCGAACGGGACTCGAACCGATGTCTCTGGCATGGGAGGCGGGTGCTCTAACAAGGAGGCTAAAGGCTACAGCCTGCATTGTGAGGTTTACACACTGCACAGCTGTCTATCAGCTGGCTCCCATCACTCACCCCCCTAAACCTCACTCCCATCGGGTGCTCTAACAAGGAGGCTAAAGGCTAAAGCCTGCAGTGTGAGGTTTACACACTGCACAGTTGTCTATCAGCTGGCTCCCGTTACACTTACAATGGAAGGAAATGTGTTTTTTGCCGGATTACGTCATAACGTCATCATGGCAGCAACGTTTTTGGCTAAAACGTTAAACAGAAAAGGTTTGTAAGCGATTTATGTCACACTAAAATCATGTTTACATGCATGTTGTTTACTTCTTATGTCTATACTCTTGAAACAGTGAGTGTTTTAAAGTTTACGGATTGGCCCCCATTTACTTCCATTGTAAGTGCTTCACTGTAACAGTGATTGTTTCTTCTTTGTTGAAAAGGAAGGAAATGTCAACACTGTGCCGCAAATGCTGTCGAGTGCGCTTAACTTGTATCGAACTCGGGATATTCCTTTAAGGTAACAATTGATATCACACAAACATCTCAAAACAAGATAATATATTTTTTATTATTATGTTTTAGACTCACCCAGGAATGTCTCAGTGTCCATGAGTGGATCTGGTGAAAGAGTTTTGGGTGATTCAGTGAATCTGACCTGCAGCAGTGATTCAAACCCACCTGATCACATCTACACCTGGTTTAAGGTGAATGAAAGTTCATCTGTTGGATCGGGACAGAGTTACAGTGCACTACAGAGTGGATTCTTCTACTGTGTGGCTCAGAATCAACATGGATCTCAGAGATCAGCTGCTCTATCAGTCTCTGTTGCAGGTAAAAATCAGTTATTGTGCATCTCAAAGCAGTTTTGAAAGTGATTGTCTAAATATAATCAGGGTCTCTAAATTAATTAGTGGTCTGAGAACAGTTCTTCACAATCTTTCTTTTTCTGTCTCTCCTCTACTCTTCATTGAAGAAGGAAAAATCCCAGTTTTGATATTAGTCATTTCAGCGGCGTTTCTTACTTCTGTGATACTGATGGTTGGCATCGCGCTGCTTATAAGGAGGTGAGAATTTAGAGGAAGCCAATTTTGGATTTATTTTGAGTCTAATACACATGTGCATATTTCTTTAACTGACTGTTTCACAGGAAAAGAGTTTCTCCATCAGAAGAGCAAAACAACAGAGGATTACAACTCAAAGCAAAGGTGCAGAAATCTGCTCATGTTTCTTCTAGTTTGTGATCCGTCAGTTCTGGAGGGGTAATTAATTGTGTCATCATTCTGTGTCTCAGGTCGAGTCTCCTGAGGGAACCTACATGACCCTTGACCCCATGTCCAGATGCTCAGATTATGACACACTGCATGTGAGTTATTCTGCAGTTGTTTTGGTGTTTTGGGTATAATATAATATAATATTTGTTGTGATGTGTATGTTCACTCTTGCTCTCCTCTAGAACATGAAGAGATCCTGCAATAACACAGACGACACTGAATCTAAGGATCCGACATATTATAACACAGATGATTAAATATTCCACCTCTGTCATTTTCATTTATTAAGTTAAATGTATTTCAACTCATCCTGATTTAGTTTGAACTCTTAGTTTGACTCTTGTGAGCTCTATTGTCATCTTTGCATCTTTTGAAATCATTGCATCGCTTGCATTTATTGGTTGTATGCAGTAATATACTAATATGATGAATTATTATTGAGAATTTGATCTATAAACTTAGATTTGACTTTGCCTGTACAGATGTTTGTTACAGAGTATCTCCATATATTTAATGCTGAATTATAAAATAATATAGTGTGTTTTGTGTTCATGTGGTTACATGTATGTGCCTGTAATGTGCTGTCTGCTCTTTGAGAGCTGAATTCTGTTGAGTGAAGCTGCTGTGCGAGGTGTTGCTGATGCTGTATTTTACTCCACAGTGACATGTAAAGCGGTTTGAGACGCCATTTATTACAAAATAAAAGCTTTTGACTTTGTGACATACTCCTTAAAGTATACAAGTCCTATCTAATATTGCAACTTTGTTGTCATGACAATGAAACCCTTTAACAAGTGGGTGTCAGTTTTCATAGATAAGGTAAGCAAGCGAATTTATCTCTATATGTACAGAAGTTTTCTGACACTGCTGTGTGTTGTGTTGTCTTTTTAATTCTGCAGAACACAAATGAAGATTTTTAGTAGAATATTTCAGCTCTGTTGGTCCATACAATGCAAGTGAATGGTGACCAGAATTTTGAAGCTCCAAAATCCACATTATGGGCCTCCAGATGACTCCAGTGGTTAAATCCGTGTCTTCTGCGGTGATATGATAGGTGTGGGTGAGAAATAAATCATTATTTAAGTCCTTTTATTTTCTTTACTGCAAATCTACAGTTTCACTTTCACTTCCACATTCAGCCACCTACTGCTTGGGGCTTTTCAAAGGTGGAGATTTATATTAAAAATGTACTTAAATGGGGCCTGGGCAGCTCAGAGTACTGACGCTGACTATCACACCTGGAGTCGCTAGTTCGAATCCAGCCTGAACTCCTTAGCAACCAAATTGGCCCAGTTGCTAGGGAGGGTAGAGTCACATGGGGTAACCTCGTCATGGTCGCAATAATGTGGTTCTCGGTCTCGGTGGGGCACGTGGTGAGTTGATGCCGCGGAGAATAGCGTGAAGCCTCCACACGCGCTACATCTCCGCGGTAACATGCTCAACAAGCCACATGATAAGATGTGCAGATTGACATCTCAGACGTGGAGGTAACTGAGATTCGTCCTCCACCACCCGATTGATGTGATGCCACCACGAGGACTTAGAGCGCATTGCCAATTGGGCGTGCCAGATTGGGTAGAAAAGGGGAGCGAAAAAAATGAACTAAAATATTGAACTGTTTCTAAACCACACCCATTATATCACTTCTGAAGACATGGATTAAACCACTGGATTCTTGTGGAGTTCTTTTATGCTGCCTTTATGTGCTTTATTGGTGCTTCAAAAGTTCTGGTCACCATTCACTTGCATTGTATGGACCAACAGAGCTGAAATATTCTTCTAAAAATCTTAATTTGAGTTCTGTTGACATTTTTTTGAGAACTATCCCTTTAAAATATGGAGGAAGCTATAAGGCAGGGACTCTAGGATGATTGAGGATGGATGCTGAAGTGTCACTAGAGTGAGTTAAGCGGCGGTTTATATAATCTGCAGCCTGCAATTTGATTGGCAGATTGGTTGAGCAAACTCCTCCCAAACTTTGTTTTGGACACTCAGTTGCTCTTCTGCCTCTGTGTCTGTCTGAATGAACGCAACACAGATTCAATTATATTTCATTGACATTTTTCACTAGGATTTGTTGTTTGATTTCCTTTTATTTAGTGTTTGTGCAAGTTTTCAAAGTCTCACACTGGACATCTTCACTTGTGTCATGTGACTGAAGGATCATTCTTGCTTTTGAAATAGGAAGTAAAGAGAGACAGGATGTGTGTTGGTTTCTTCACTGCATGTAGATCAGCTTTCATTCTCAACTTGACATCTGAACACGACAGATTACAATAAAGGAAGGTAAGAATTAGTTCTCTGAATGTTTACTATAAACATTATGATATAAACATTATATATAAAACACTTCAAATAAAACTGAATCATTTAAATATGTTAAAATCTATGTGCTGTTATAAATATGAGTCTTGAAAAAACATATTTGAGCCATTTAAAAATATCTTCTTTCTGTGTTGTAGGATGTTTAATCTTTTCTCTCGGATCTTTCTGCTTGTGGTTCCCGGTGAGTCTGAACTAAATCTTATGTATAAAACTTATAGTGAAGAAACAATTTACTGACACAACCCATAAAATGTGTCAATCAGGAAGTTTTTTAAGTACTTCTGTTTTAAAGTACAGTGCAATGTCTGTGACAGGAATGTGTTGAAGTCACAGCGTTTGAGGTTTTGCAGTTTACACACACACACACACACACACACACACACATACAAACACGTACTCACGCGCACACTCACACTCGCACACACACACTCACACACACACACTCTCACACACACACACACACACACACACACACAAGAACACACACACAAACACACACACACAAAAACAAACAAACACTCACGCACACACACACACACACACACACACACGTACTCACGTACTCACGCGCACGCACACACTCGCACACACACACACACTCTTGCACACACACAAACTCACAAACACATACACACACACATACACACACACACACACACATGCACACACACAAGCACACACGCACACAAGAACACACGCACACACACAAACACACACACACACACACACACACACACAAACATGTACTCACGTACTCACGCGCACACACACACTCGCACACACACACTCACACACACTCTCGCACACTCGCACACACACAAACTCACAAACACATACACACACACACACACACACTCACACACACGTGCACACACACGCACACGCACACACACAAGAACACACACACAAACACACACACACGCACACACACGCACAAACACACACAAACACTCACGCACACACACACACACACGTGCACACACACATACACAGACACACACACATACACAGACACACACACGCGCGCACACACACACACGCACACGCACACACACACACACACAAACACTCACACACACATGTTGGTCTACCTATCATTATGAGGACTTTCCATAGA
The DNA here is from genome assembly GCF_025860055.1 of Xyrauchen texanus. Classification (NCBI taxonomy): domain Eukaryota; kingdom Metazoa; phylum Chordata; class Actinopteri; order Cypriniformes; family Catostomidae; genus Xyrauchen; species Xyrauchen texanus. The sequence goes on along the minus strand of NC_068286.1, from coordinate 4,861,621 downwards.
CATAATGACTTTTATACTGTATAAACTATAGATTCTATCCTCTAAACCTAACCCTACCCCTAAACCTAACCCTAAACCTAACCCTACCTCTAAACCTAACACAACCCCTAAACCTGACCCTCACAGAAAACCTTCTGCATTTTTACATTTTCAATAAAACATTGTTTAGTATGATTTATAAGCTGTTTGAAATATGGGGACACTCGTAATGTCCTCATAAATCACATTTATAGCATAATAACCTTGTAATTACCAGTTTATAACTTAAAAAATTGTCCCCGTAAATCACAAAAACACGCACACGCACATACACACTCTCTCTCACACACCCACACACACTTCAATACTCTAAAATCTGTTTTCACATGTTTTATGTTTCTCAGGCATTTGTGGCCAAAGTTGGAATGTGAAGTACACAAATATTAATCAATGTGCTCTGAAGGGATCTACAACTCTTCTAACAGGCAGTTATACACACCCAAATAGTCTCACTGTGACAAAGACATTATGGACCATAAATCTAGTTCATGGCAAAGACAACACTGATTTGATTGATGATCCACATTACAATGGCAGGATTGAGTACTTCCACAATAAAGAAATGTTCTCTCTCAAACTGAGTAACGTAACAGATCAGGATGAAAGTATGTACTGCATCAAAATCATAACAAATGTGGAAAAGGAAAAATGGCTGGGTTATCCTGGTATTGACCTCAAAGTGACCGGTAAAGTAAAACTTCACATGAATGACAATATTAATAACTGAATTTGCACATAATGTCTGAACAATGTGTGACTTTTCTATCCAGATCTCAGAGTGGAGATTCCTCAAGAGGTCATAGAGGGAAATTCAACAGTTTTAGTTTGTAAAACCACCTGCAACCTCAGGAACGGTGTTAAATATACCTGGTACAAGAACAGCAAACCTTTCTCAGGATCTCTCAGTACAAATAAACTCTTGTTGAAGTCAGTCAGCAGTGATGATACAGGAAACTACAGCTGTGCAGTGACACAACCTGAACATCTCCCATCTCCTGCACTCACTCTCACTGTCAGATGTGAGTATGATGTTACTCATACAAATTCACCTCTAGACAAGTGATGAAGACTTTATTAATATTATTATTATTTTAGATCCTCCAAAGAAAGTCTCAGTGTCCATGAGTGGATCTGGTGAAATAGTTTTGGGTGATTCAGTGACTCTGACCTGCAGCAGTGATTCAAACCCACCTGTTCTGAACTACACCTGGTTTAAGGTGAATGAAAGTTCATCTGTTGGATCGGGACAGAGTTACAGTGCACGAGAGAGTGGATTCTTCTACTGTGTGGCTCAGAATCAATATGGATCTCAGAGATCAGCTGCTCTATCAGTCTCTGTTGCAGGTAAAAATCAGTTATTGTGCATCTCAAAGCAGTTTTGAAAATGATTGTCTAAATATAATCAGGGTCTCTAAATTAAGTACTGGTCTGAGAACAGTTCTTCACAATCTTTCTTTTTCTGTCTCTCCTCTACTCTTCATTGAAGAAGGAAAAATCCCAGTTTTGATATTAGTCATTTCAGCGGCGTTTCTTACTTCTGTGATACTGATGGTTGGCATCGCGCTGCTTATAAGGAGGTGAGAATTTAGAGGAAGCCAATTTTGGATTTATTTTGAGTCCAATACACATGTGCATATTTCTTTAACTGACTGTTTCACAGGAAAAGAGTTTCTCCATCAGAAGAGCAAAACAACAGAGGATTACAACACAAAACAAAGGTGCCGAAATCTGCTCATGTTTCTTCTAGTTTGTGATCCGTCAGTTCTGGAGGGGTAATTAATTGTGTCATCATTCTGTGTTTCAGGTCGAGTCTCCTGAGGGAACCTACATGACCCTTGACCCCATGTCCAGATGCTCAGATTATGACACACTGCATGTGAGTTATTCTGCAGTTGTTTTGGTGTTTTGGGTATAATATAATATAATATTTGTTGTGATGTGTATGTTCACTCTTGCTCTCCTCTAGAACGTGAAGAGATCCTGCAATAACACAGACGACACTGAATCTAAGGATCCGACATATTATAACACAGATGATTAAATATGTTATGTAGCACGGATCTATTAGGTCTTAATAAATCTATAAATTAGTTATTACTCAACACAACAGAAATGTAATGACATAAACTTTCCTCCAGATGATGTGTCAGGATGTTGAGAAATGAATCCAGCAGAGGTGTGAAGTGAAGGCGCTGTCTGAGATGCTGAATACAATCTTAAATACAGTTGTTTATTAAAACATTTTTTACTTGTGAGACAAGCTCATGCTGTATACAAAAAAACGACTGCTTTAATCTGTATTTGATGTAATCTCTTTTTTTTTTCAACCCAAGGAAGCTAAACATTACTTACACTTAATTCAATTCAAATATAATTCCCCACAAACTCTATTGCTATTTGTTTTATATTCTGAATTAGGACATTTCTAAGATTTTCTTAATGAGGAAATGTTGATGACCGTTTACTTGCATAAGACAAATAGAAAATGTGATAGACAGAAGCCACATTTCCGAAATATTGCTTGTTGCTCACAACTCTTACAACATTGGTATAAGCACTTTGTTAAATTGGTATATAACATTGGTATAAGCACTTTGTTAAATTGGTATATAACATTGGTATAAGCACTTTGTTAAATTGGTATACAACATTGGTATAAGCGCTTTGTTATATTGGTATATAACATTGGTATAAGCGCTATGTTATATTGGTATATAACATTTGTATAAGCGCTTTGTTATATTGGTATATAACATTGGTATAAGCACTTTGTTACATTGGTATAAAATATTGGTATAAGCGCTTTGTTATAATGGTATAAAACATTGGTATAAGCGCTTTGCTATATTGTATACAGCATTGGTATAAGCGCTTTGTTACATTGTTATAAGCGCTTTTTTACATTGTTATAAGCGCTTTGTTACATTGGTATATAACATTGGTATAAGCGCTTTGTTATATTGGTATATAACATTGGTATAAGCGCTTTGCCCTATTGGTATACAGCATTGGTATAAGCGCTATGCTATATTGGTATACAACATTGGTATAAGCGCTTTGTTACATTGTTATAAGCGCTTTTTTACATTGTTATAAGCGCTTTGTTACATTGGTATATAACATTGGTATAAGCGCTTTGTTATATTGGTATATAACATAGGTATAAACGCTTTGCCCTATTGGTATACAGCATTGGTATAAGCACTTTGTTACATTGGTATAAAACATTGGTATAAGCGCTATGCTATATTGGTATATAACATTGGTATAAGCGCTTTGCTATATTGGTATACAGCATTGGTATAAGCGCTATGTTACTTTGGTATACAACATTGGTATAAGCGCTATGTTATATTGGTATATAACATTGGTATAAGCACTTTGCTATATTGGTATACAGCATTGGTATAAGCGCTATGTTACTTTGGTATTCAACATTGGTATAAGCGCTTTGCTATATTGGTATACAACATTGGTATAAGCGTTATGTTACATTGTTATTAGCACTTTTTACATTGTTATAAGCGCTTTGTTACATTGGTATAAGCGCTTTGCTATATTGGTATACAACATTTGTATAAGCGCTTTGGTACATTGGAATAAGCACTTTTTTACATTGCTATAAGCGCTTTGTTAAATTGGTATAAGCGCTTTGCTATATTGGTATACAGCATTGGTATAAGCGCTATGCTATATTGGTATATAACTTTGGTATAATCGCTTTGTTATATTGGTATATAACATTGGAATAAGCGCTTTGCTATATTGGTATACAGCATTGGTATAAGCGCTATGTTACTTTGGTATACAACATTGTTATAAGCGCTTTGCTATATTGGTATACAACATTGGTATAAGCGCTTTGTTACATTGTTATAAGCGCTTTGTTACATTGGTATAAGCACTTTGTTACATTGGTTCACAACATTGGTATAAGCGCTTTGCTATATTGGTATACAACATTTGTATAAGCGCTTTGGTACATTGGTATAAGCGTTTGCTATATTGGTATACAACATTGGTATAAGCAATTTGTTACATTGGTATACAACATTGGTATAAGCAATTTGTTACATTGGTATACAACATTGGTATAAGCGCTGTGCTATATTGGTATACAGCATTGGTATAAGCGCTTTGTTACATTGGTATAAGCACTTTGTTACATTGGTTCACAACATTGGTATAAGCGCTTTGCTATATTGGTATACAACATTTGTATAAGCGCTTTGGTACATTGTTATAAGCGCTTTGTTGCATTGGTATAAGCACTTTTTTACATTGTTATAAGCGCTTTGTTGCATTGGTATAAGCGCTTTGCTATATTGGTATACAACATTGGTATGAGCAATTTGTTACATTGGTATACAACATTGGTATAAGCGCTTTGTTACATTGGTTTACAACATTGGTATAAGCGCTGTGCTATATTGGTATACAACATTGGTATAAGCGCTTTGTTACATTGGTTTACAACATTGGTATAAGCAATTTGTTACATTTGTATACAACATTTGTATAAGCGCTTTGTTACATTGGTATTTAATTCTAGTATAAGCACTTTGTTATTTTGGTATACAATATTGGTATACGGTAAGTTAAATTGGTATTTAATTCTAGTATAAGCGCTTTGTTACATTGGTATATCTTTGTCTCATTCTTTTACATCACAATAACCTGCCATTTTAACAGGGGTGTGTAGACTTTTTTATATCCACTGTATGTGCCTGTTCAGAATAAAGCATCACAGACTCGCTTGACTCCCTGATGCAATTGAGTTATTTGGTGTAGCTTTAGGCTACATTTTCTTAAGCATATGTTGAATCATGTATCTGTTTTTTAATGTTCCTGATGTTGAGGAAATGTTTTTAGTATGCTGTGACTGTAGGAGGAGCATTGGCACACAGAAAGAGGAAGTAAAGAGAGATGGCATGTGTTACCATGTTTGTGAAAAACTTAACCTCATAATAGATCAGATCTCATTGAAATATTTGACATTGGAACACTGGAGATTTCTCTAAAGCAAGGTAAGACAGTTCTCTGAATATTCTAAAACTGATTAATTGCTGTTTCAATGCAATAATTCATTTATACATGCTTCATATTGAAACTGCTTTCACTCCGCATTAAATTAGGACTGACCAGGATCTGTTAAATCCATTCACTATTAATTATTTTCACTGAATCTAATGCCAATGTGATTTATGGTTAGAAATATGATACCTGTTTTATTTGTTGTTTTCTGACAACTTGCCAATTCACTTCCATCTGTGCAATTTACTTTTTAACGTCTTCCAGGATATTTCATATTCTCTCTCTGATGTTTATGATTCAAGGTAAGACTGAACCTAAATGTTATGTTCACACTGGAGAAACACTTTTCTGTCAGTTTCAATTCATCTTTCAGAAAGTTTTTGTCACGAGCCGGTCTCAAACCCGGGTCTCTGGTGAGGGAGTGGTATTGACTATCCACTGAGCAACAGAGCAGTAGGTAATGTTCCAAAAGACAAATCTTCAAAACAAAACTCATTAAGTCCAGCCAAGGAAAAAACTTAGAACTCACAACTCAATAATGACAAAAATGGTGGTATTACCGTGGGATGACGGGAGGCCTGTGATGAAGTCCATGGAGTGATGAGACCAGGGGCGTCGAGGGATAGGAAGCAGAAACAGAAGACCCTGAGGGGCACGGTAAGAAGCCTTGATCTGGTTGCACATGGTGCAGGCCTTAACAAACGTCTCTGTGTCTTCCTTAATCGTATGCCACCAGAAAAGCCTTTAGAGAAACTCGAGGGTGCGACCGTAACCCGGGTGACAGGTGAGAGGATATGCATGAGCCCACTGGAAAACTTGAGAGCGGATAGAGTGGGGAACGAACAGACAGCCAGGAGGGCTATTGCCCAGATCAGGTTCTCGGACTTGAGTCTGTCTGACCACATCCACGATCTTCCACCACACCGGGGCCACGATCCTGTTACCCGGATGATGATCTTACAGAATCTTCTCGGACAGAAGGGGCATAGACTCGAGACAGGCCATCCGGCTTGAGATTCTTGGACCCTGGGCGGTAAGTAAGTGTAAACTCAAAGCGGTTAAAAAAAGTGACCACCAGGCCTGACAGGGATACAGACGCTTAGCTTTTTGTATGTACTCAAGGATCTTGTGGTCCGTAAGAACTTGAAAAGGATGAGTAGAAACCTCGAGCCAATGTCTCCACTCCTCCAGTGCCAGTTTTACTGACAAGAGTTCCCAGTCCCCCACATCATAATTAATTTTGGCTGATGTAAGGCGATGGGAGAAAAAAGCACATGGGTGAAGCCGCTCATCCTTCCCTCTTTGAGAAAGCACAGCTCCCACTCCTATATCTGAGGCGTCCACCTCCACAACAAATGGAACTTCAGGGTCAGCCAGAGAGAGAGAATGGGTGCTGAGGTGAACAGATGCTTGAGCTTGGCGAAGGCGTTCTCGGCTTCTGGGGTCCACTGGAAACGGGTGCGGCTTGCCTTGGTGAGTGCTGAGAGAGGTGATGCCACAGAGCTGAAATTCTTGATGAATTTCCGATAAAAACTGGCGAAGCCGAAAAACCGCTGGACTTCCTTGACTGAGGCTGGGGTGGGCCACTCTTGATGGTCAGCCTTGACCTTGCTGGGATCCATGAGCGTATGGCCGGGTTCAACTACGAATCCCAAGAATTGCACCTTAGTGGCGTGGAACTCACATTTTTCTGGCTTGACATACGAATTATTCTCTAGAAGGCGTTTGGGCACTAGTTGAACATGCTCAATGTGTTCTTGCAGGGAACTCGAGAAGATCAGGATATCATCCAGAAAGATGAACATGAAGACGTTTAGCATATCCTGGAGAGCGTCATTAATCAAAGCCTGGAACACCGCTGGAGCATTGGTCAGGCCGAAGGGCATCACTTGATATTCATAGTGACCGGTGGGTGTGTTGAATGTCGTTTTCCACTCGTCGCCTTGCCGGATGTGCATGAGATGGTAAGCATTGCGCAAATCGAGCTTGGTGAAGATGGATGCTCCCTGCAACAACTTGAACGCTTTTCCCAGCAGTGGTAAGGGGTACCGGTTTCTGATGGTGATGCTATTTAATCCACGGTAGTCAATGCAGGGCCGGAGACCCCCGTCCTTCTTCCCCATAAAGAAAAAAACGGTTCCTGCGGGTGACGTGGACTGACGGATGAAACCAGCAGCAAGGGCAAGGGTAAACACGCTATACGAACGTAAGTGGTTTTCAGAACAGTTGTCAGCTGAGGGGGTTATTTTGCTACTGTTGTGTTTGACAGACGCTTCTGCTCAGTGTCCCTTTTAACGTATCTTCGGAGGGCAGGTTTTTTGAGGAAAGGGGTTGTGTTTAATTAAACGATCTCATTGAAGTTCCAGAATGGCTAAAATCGCTAACAGCAAAGCTCCTGTACAAGATGCTGAAAATACAACAACTAAAGATAACCGTCTGGCACTGTTTGAATAGCAAACATAGGAAAACATCACAGACAGACACAAAAATGCATTTGGTGTGAACTGCCACTTGATGCTGTTTTTTCAGCATGTCAAATTAAAAAGAACGGCAACTTTTAAAAGGCACAAATGCGTTTTACAAGTTGAAATGTCATAATAACTGTAATTCCGACATGAAGTGAACGTACCATAATTCAAGACGAAGCAAAAGCAGGTTCAGTTGTTTGCGTGGAACACAGTGAAGCGTCTCAGAGGTGAACTGGAGTCTTCCACTTGTCCAATCAGGAGCATATTTATATGTAAAAAAGGAAGATTTTTTTTAAACAATCAAAAAGCCAGTTTATAGTAACGTACAGTATGTGAGTGGAATGAAAGAGATTTCTCTTTGCCGTTCACATCGTTATATCTATTTTGCTCCATGAGTCATAATGGCATGTTTATGTTTTCCGGTCTTCAGGTCTACTTTACAGGGTCACGATAACCATCTTTGAACAGTGCCTGATCAGTTTAAGTGTTGACGAGTAAATGTTGTGGTCCAGTCTGGTGAAACAACATGTCATGATTCAGGTCTGTCTGTAGATGTCAGGAATCCTGTAGAGGTGTCGAGTGAAGCTGCTGTCCGAGGTGCTGATTATACACTGTACTACAGAAGATCAGAGTTTCCAAACTTTATATCAACTGAACCGATGTGACCAAATATATTTAATATAGCTTGAAGTACCCCTGACATTTCGAGTAAAGCCAAACTTTTATTAAATATTTCACAACATTCTCCATATAGTTATATTTGCAAATTATACATATATTTCTTATATATTTTTAAAATAACTAGTTCAGCCATCATCTAAGTTTTATTTTTTGTTTAAATGTTTTATACATTATACATTATAATTCATCATTGTCTTTTCTATCACAATCTATCAGTTTGTCATTATATCCTGGTACATCAATCTCCATCTGCTCAGTGGCATTTCCAGTCTTTTAGCAGTCTGTGTTGCACTTGTACCGCTCTCAAAACATGGCTCGCATCACCAGAAATGCATCAAAATGATCAAAGACGTCCATCTAGTGCATGTTTACAAAAGACAAACAATTAAAAATAGCGCAGATAGTTGCAAAAACGGTCCAGGATGCCTTTCAAAACAGCAAGACACAGCACAGCTGAATAAAACAGAGCTGAGGTCTCCTTTAGAGTTATAACTTGACATTGCACATTTTAAAAGCAGTGCGAGATGTATGATAATGGACAAAGCTGTTCATCCACTGCATGTTTATGAAGAAAAAAACCCCCTGAGAAATAGGAAATGAAACTTATTATATGAGGAAATAATGTTCATTTGCCAACAGTATATTAGCAGAAACTTTCTTGCATTTTTTATTACATTTTGAATAATAACGTCCTTATGAACTGTCAAACCAAACCTACACCCTTGCATCAAACAAATACAATTTTACACATGATTGTCTTTTAGTGTTCTCTGGGAATATTTCCATTGATTTGTTTTGTGAGGGAGTGGCTATGAAGGGTGACTCAGAATGAGAAAGAGAACATTTTATTATTAAACCAGACACATTGCGGACATGTTGCACTTTGCTCGAACTGTTTTAACACCAGCACATGCTGAGAAAAGAGGAGGAAGATGAAAAATAGACAGACAAATGCTGAAGGTTGTACTTTTCAGGGTCATGTGACTTTTAATTTTTGCAGTTTCTGCAAGATCTGTTGAATCATGCATCCTGTAGAATATTCATTTTAAACTCTGTATGTATGTGAAATTACGCATGAACATGCAAAATAGAAGTGTTTAATTATAAATCTGCACTAATGTCCTGTGTCTGGAGGAGGAGTCATGTGCTCGCACAGAGAGGAAGTAAAGACAGGATATGTTAAAGTGGTAAAGACAAACTTCTCAGACTACAGTAGACTCTCATGGGAGAAGCTCTGCTCATTATCTGACATCTAAACACTGCTGAAGGTAGGACAGTTAACTGCATATTTCTAAATGAATTCATTTACTGATAAAATTCAAATTCAGTTTAGCTTATAGATCTGTTTGCATTTCAATATGTTTTCGTTTATTCATTTAATTCTCTGAATGTTCAAAATGTTCAAAAATGTCAAGATTTGCAATCTTGTAAAACACAAGAATTATTGTTATAAATATGACACCTATCTTTACATTCATTTTTTTATTTAAAATTTTTTATGTCACTAAAACTCTTCCATTATATATTAGTGTGATGTAAAATATCTTCTTTCTGTCTTGTAGGATGTTTCATCTTTTCTCTCGGATCTTTCTGCTTGTGGTTTCTGGTGTGTCTGAATTAAATCTTATTTATAAAACTTATAGTGAAGAAACAATTTACTTTTTGTACGCACTTCTGTTTTTAAGTATGTCTGTGGAAGGAATGTGTTGTAACCACAGCTTATAGTTTTGCAGTTTTCACACACACACACACACACACACACACACACACACACACACACACACACACACACACACACACACACACACACACACACACACACTCACACAGACCTTCAATACTCAAAAATATGTATTTACCTGTTTTATGTTTCTCAGGCATTTGTGGCCAAAGTTGGAATGTGAAGTACACAAATATTAACCAATGTGCTCTGAAGGGATCTACAACTCTTCTAACAGGCAGTTATACACACCCAAATAGTCTCACTGTGACAAAGACATTATGGACCATAAATCCAGCTCAAGGCAAAGACAACACTGATTTGATTGATGATCCACATTACAGTGGCAGGATTGAGTACTTCCACAATAAAGAAATGTTCTCTCTCAAACTGAGTAACGTGACAGATCAGGATGAAAGTATGTACTGCATCAAAATCATAACAAATGTGGAAAAGGAAAAATGGCTGGGTTATCCTGGTATTGACCTCAAAGTGACCGGTAAAGTAAAACTTCACATGAATGACAATATTAATAACTGAATTTGCACATAATGTCTGAACAATGTGTGACTTTTCTATCCAGATCTCAGAGTGGAGATTCCTCAAGAGGTCATAGAGGGAAATTCAACAGTTTTAGTTTGTAAAACCACCTGCAACCTCGGGAACCGTGCTAAATATACCTGGTACAAGAACAGCAAACCTTTCTCAGGATCTCTCAGTACAAATGAACTCTTGTTGAAGTCAGTCAGCAGTGATGATACAGGAAACTACAGCTGTGCAGTGACACAACCTGAACATCTCCCATCTCCTGCACTCACTCTCACTGTCAGATGTGAGTATGATGTTACTCATACAAATTCACCTCTAGACAAGTGATGAAGACTTTATTATTATTATTATTATTATTATTATTTTAGATCCTCCAAAGAAAGTCTCAGTGTCCATCAGTGGATCTGGTGAAATAGTTTTGGGTGATTCAGTGACTCTGACCTGCAGCAGTGATTCAAACCCACCTGCTCACATCTACACCTGGTTTAAGGTGAATGAAAGCTCATCTGTTGGATCGGGACAGAGTTACAGTGCACGAGAGAGTGGATTCTTCTACTGTGTGGCTCAGAATCAATATGGATCTCAGAGATCAGCTGCTGTGTCTATAACATCAAAAGGTAATCATATTAGATACTATTGAAATTCTGCAGCTTTTATAATCAACACTATTAAATTACATTTCTCTTCACTCAGCGGGCCAGAATAAAGCTCTGTATGCAGCGGCTGGAATTGTGGCTGTGCTCGTCTGCATCTGCATCGTTATTGTAGTCATAAAGATAATATGGTAAAGAACATGTTCAAACAAAACTTTTACATGAGTACTACAAGAACAGGAAGGTGAATAAAAATGATGGATTTTCCTCTTTTAGCAGCGATATTGCTTTAATCAACAGCAGAATGAATCATGAATTGTGTTTTTAGAACATGTTCACATTTGTGTGACACATGGAAACCCCTCCTGTGTTTCTCTATCTCCAGCAGACAGAGAGGAGATACTGGAGTCAGAGGTGGCATTTCAAAACAGGCAAGTCTAGAGGAGTGGCTCTTTCAGCACCCTTTCCAGCTGTTAACAAGTCAAATGTGGTTATAATGAAAATATTCAGACATTATTATACTGATTGGAGAATTCTAGTTCCTCCCTTCACTCTCTGCTAGCGTCTGATCATCTGGACTGTGTGTTTATTCAGGATAACATCAGTGTAGCAGTGACAGATCAGAGCATGCATACTACAGTGTGTGATTCACCAACAGCCAATCAGAATGATTTAGTATACTCCAGCATCACTCACCAAAGACCCAAAAAATCCAGGCAGGACCAGATGGCTGGAGATAACGAAGAGGTTCAGTACGCAACTGTCCATCACCACAAGAACAAGGAGAACAAGAGAGTGGAGGCACCATCTGAGTACGGAAATATTAGGAGTCATGGTCCTGCTGTTTCTCCCAGGTGAGGCACACTTCTGAGTGTACTTTAATAAACTTCAGCTTGTAACACATCCTGCACCATTTGTGCTACAATAATGATGATGCCTTAAATCATGCAACTTCTTGAGGAAATGTGTGCTGTAACTTTTATAAGCGATTAGACTTACAATTTTCCCTTGGCGAAAGATAAATAAATAAATAAATAAAACAAATCCAGTGACTTAGAGACCAGAATGTCATAGAGACTAAGGGGTGGCCTCCTTTGACTTTGACTTGTCAGTAAACAACTACCTACAAATCATCAAGAAAACCCTAGCAACCAAATGGCAATGCCCTCGCAACTACCTATAACACCCTAGAAACTGCATTGCAATGCATCTCAGCCAATTTCTGCACTAGAATATCATAGAGACTAAGGGGTACCTCTTTTGAATTGGGTCAGTAAGCAACCACTGAAAAACTATTCAGAACACCCTAGCAACGACTTAGCAACACCCTAGCAATTGCCTATAACACCATTGCAATGTACCTCAGCCATATTTCGGCACTAGAATATATCATAAAGAACAAACCATAAAGAAAACCCTAGCAACCACCTAACAATCCCCTAGCATCTACATATAACACTTTAGCAACCACACTGAAATGTACTACAGCCCATTTTGGCACTAGAATAACGGAGAGACTAAGGGGCGGCCTCTTTTGACAAGGGTCTGTAAGAAACCACTGACAAACCATTCAACAAATTATCAAGAAATCCCTAGCAACCACTTAGCAACACCCTAAAAAGTACCTATAACACACTAGCAACTGCATTGCAACACACCTCAGCCATATTTCAGCAAGAGAATATCATATAAACACTAGGATGGCCTCTCTTGACATGGTTCAGTAAAAAAAACACCTACAAATCATCAGGAAATCCCTAGCAACCACATAGCAATGCCCTAAAATGTACCTATAACACCCTAACAACTACATAGCAACACTCCTCAGCCAATTTCAGCACTAGAATATTATAGAGACTAAGAGGTGGACACTGTTTGACTTGGTCAGTAAGCAACCACTGACAAACCATTCAGAAAACCCAAGAAACCACCAAGCAATGCCCTTGTAACTACTTATAACACACTAGCAACTGCATAGCAACACAACTCAAACTCAAATTATGGCACTAGAATCTTATGGAGACTTTGGGGTGGCCTCTTTTAACTTGGGTTACAATGCGACCAACTCAACTCAACCCTCCACTGACAAACTATTCAGAACACCCAATTAGCAACGCCCTAACAACTAACCCTAACACCCTAGCAACTGCATTGCAAAGCACCTCAGTCATATCCTGGCACCAGAATGTTATAAAGATTTGTTGTGGCCTCTTTTCATTTGGGTCAGTGCGCAACAACTGTCAAACCATCCCGAATACCCCTGCAACCACTAAATAACACCTAGCAACTACCCATAACACCCTAGCAACCGTACTTCAGACATATTTTGCACCAGAATACAAAAGAGGTTTAGGGGTGGCCTCTTCTCACTTGGGTCAGTACACCACCATTGACAAACCATCCAGGACAAGCAACTACTTAGCAACACCTTTGCAACTACATTCAGTATAAGACCTTAGCAACTGCATTGCAATGCAACTTAGCTATAGATCTGCACCACAAGACTATCATAGAGACTTGGGGGTGGACTATTTGACTCAAGACAACCAACTAATAACCATTCAGAACACCCAAGGAACCTGATAACAACATACTAAGAAACATTCAGATTTAACACTTAAATGTAAAAATAGGCTGTTCCCCTTCTGTCACTCACTCGACATTTTCGGAGAGTGCCTCGCTCGGAGAGTGCCTTGGTTCCTTCCCTTAGTGCCTCTTGCCAGGAGTTTGGATGCGTGTCTATCGCTTCACAACCCATCGCGCTGGCTGACCAGAACCGTCAGACTTGTCTATGCGATTCAATTCGCCAGGCGCCCGCCCCTGTTCCAAGGTGTTCTCTTCACATCCTGTGCGCGGAGATCGCCTCCAGCATCAACCAGGATGCGATAGAGCCTGTCCCTCCAGCCGAGAAGAAGAGCTGCTTTTACAGCCCTTACTTCATTGTTCCCTAGAAGGGCGGTGGGTTGCACCCAATCCTGGACCTGCAAGTCCTGAACCAGGCTTGACACAGACCCTTCCTACGTTTTGTGCTCGACGGTCGGGCGTATCAGTACAGGGTCCTCCCCATCAGCATGTCCCTGTCCCCCGTGTCTTCACTAAGGTCGCAGAGGCTGCCCTTGCCCCTCTAAGGGAAGTGGGCATACGCATACTGAACTACCTCAATGACTGGCTGATTCTAGCACACTCTCGGGAGTTACGTTGTGCACACAGGGACCTGGTGCTCATGCACCTCAGCCGTTTTCGGGCCAACTGGGAAAAGACCAAGCTCTCCTCGGTTCAGAGCATCTCTTTTCTCGGCATGGAGTTAGATTCAGTGTCAATGATAGCGCGCCTCATGAATGAGTGTGCGCAGTCAGTGCTGAAATGCCAGAACTTATCCAGGCAGCAAATGTCGGTCCTACTGAAGTACTTTCAGAGAATCTTGTGGCATATGACATCCTCAGTGGCGGTCACTCCGCTCGGGCTGATGCATATGAGACCGCTACAACACTGGCTGCAGACCCGAGTCCTGAGGCACGCATGGTGCCATGGCACACAGGTGGCGTGTGCAACGGGCATGTAGCTGCTGGCTCCTGGACAGGACCTCATCTGCATTGGCACATCAACAGCCTCGAGTTGCTGGTGGTACTGCTCGCCTTGTGGAGGCAACAGCCGTTGATTCAGGGCAAGCATGTGTTGATCCGCATGGACAACACCTCGACGGTGGCATCCTTGTGGGCACTGGCCAATGGCACCTCTCTAGCAGACATATGTAGGGCAGCGGGCTAGGCAACACCCAATACCTTTGCAAGGTTTTGCAATCTCCGGGTTGAGCCGGTCTTGTCTTGTGATCTCCACCATGCATGTTCACGACTGGTGAACCCTGGATGTTCTTCCTCCTAGCCCTCTGACTCACGAATTCTGCAGAGGAATTCATGGTCAGACCCAGCATTTGTGCTACATGCCCTGTACCGGGGTAAGTGCTCCATAGGTTTTTGGTTTCCTTGTCAACCTTCTGTGATATATCTTCTGCAGCACGGTCCCCCCCTTCCTTGTGTTAGACCCACGTCTCCCTTGGCAGTGCCCTCTCTGCCCCTGTTGCTGTGTTTGTAGAACCCCCCCCCCACGAAGGGCTGGACTTACCTCTCATTGTGGCATTTCGTATATAGGACCTCTAGTGTCACTTCATCAACACAACGTTGAGTGAGTGACAGAAGGGGAACGTCTTGGTTACTGTCGTAACCTCCGTTCCCTGATGGAGGAAATCAGAAGTTGTGTCCCTCTTGCCACAGACAGAACTTTACTGCTGTAATGGCCGGGACCTTGTCTCACCTCCTGAGTGCAAAAGCTGAATGAACTTGTCTGCTGGCCTCCCTTTATACCCATATGTCGGGGGGAGTGGCATGCAAATTAAACTCGCCAATTCCCATTGGCCTTTTGTCAACGATCTGAAGATGAATCGAGCTCCCAAGAGCGACCCCTAGTGTCACTTTATCGACACAACGTCTTGTTCCCTCCATCAGGGAAAGTTTATGACAGTAACCGAGACATTTTTGATTGTGCACCTTCTCATGATTTTGTTAATTATCAATATTATCATTTTAAATTTCAACAGATCTGCTACTGAAATGGTGGACGATTCCTCTGTGATCTACAGCGGGATCAATGTTGCATGAAGAATTTCAGAATCAGCTTTACAGAGCAGCTGAACTGACATCATCTGATCACAATCAGTGTAGAACTGATACAAGACCTGACCTGCCATTGAACCACAGCGTAAACCTAAAGCAGTGGTTCCCAGCCCTCTTTTTAGAGATATATTAATTGTATTTTTCCTTGATAAACATTTGACATTGATCTGGTTGCTGAGCGCATTTGTTGTTTCACTAAAATGGGTATTTACCTAATAAAAGAAAATGTATCTCTTGGTTATGGGACTGGCATTTAAGTTTGCATGTGTGCAAGAATTGTTCTGTGTAAATGTTTAACACTAACACAGAGTTTGTGTTAGAATGAGAAAATGAAACAAACAAATATAAATCTCATTAGATATTCATGCAGTCATGATTTCCACATTTAAATCTGGTGACATCAGAGGATGATGTAACTTTCTTTCTGAGTTCGTCTTGTGTTGTTGAGAGGGAGGAAACAAATATTCAGGAAGAGGAAGACAAATTCAAATTGTGCTTCAAAGTGTATTTTAAGTGTGATCACAACTAACAGTTCGACAGTTTAACACGTCTGTCAAGTTCCTGTTTCCATCATTCCTCATTTGAACTCCTGCAACGAGACTCATCGCAGCACGGTAAGACATTTGTACATTATTTTATGAGGGTTTAAATCAGTCTGAAGAACTTTGAAGGAAAAGGGACCAGGGCCGTGCTCACCCCCCTTTTCCACCCCTTAAATAAAGATGCAGAGAATGATTTACAAACTTTTACATTTCATATTGTTAATAATTAGTCTTAATGGTAATTCTAGAACTGTTCAGTCTGTTAAATCCTCTCATCAGTATCTGCTCCTGATGTTCAGAAGAATCTCCTCTCTCTCTGATCTCCAGTCTCGTGATTGTGCCTCATCTTGAATGGAAGAAATCGACTTTTCATTTATTGTTTTATAGAATAATAGATTCATTTAATAAATATCGATTGATTGTGATGTCATTTGTAAATAACGTTTCATGTTAATCTCATGTCATTATTGTCTGTTTTATGATCGTAGAGGTTGCTATGGTGACGTTCATCAGAATGTTTCTTCCTCTGATCTTACTGGTCATGACTGCGGGTGAGTGACGCTCTCAGTTCACAGTTCTAGAGTCAGAATACAGATGTGATTAAACGCTTCCTTCAGGACTCTGCAAATATAATGAGGAAATACTCGTTTATAAAATAACACAAGCTCTAAAAGTGGTAGAATTAATTCAGTTTAAATGAAAATGGGGAAACATATTTGCAAACACCCAACTTAAATAGTTTTCATTTTCTTTTAGTTTCATTATTTCTGTGTTTCAGGTGTTGATGTTCAGCAGAATTGGGGAGTGAATTACAGCCCTTCATATGTTTGTGTATTAAGAGGCGCATCAGTGAAAATGTCCTGTACTATAAAACATCCTTCTGATCATGAGGTCAAAACAGTCTTCTGGACCAAAACTGCATTTGTACCTGTTAGAGAACCACCTGACCTGTGTTCAGACCCAGAATACAGAGGAAGAGTTCAGTGTTTGAGTGAAAATAAAGACACTTACAGCATCACTTTGAGTAATGTAACACAAGCTGATAAACACATCTACTACTGCAGATTTACATCAAACAGAGGAGATGGAAAATGGACAGGGATTCCTGGAGTTCAGCTCGACGTCACAGGTAGAAATAATCTACAAACACAGTTTTTATTTTATTATGTAGCTGCAGTGTGAGAAGCGTTTCATTTTTTATCTTTAAAGGAAAAGTTCACACAAAAATGACATTTCTCTCATCATTTATTTACGGTCATGCTGTTCCAAACCACTTTGACTTTCTTCTGTGGAACACAAACAACAAAGATAGTCTGAAGAATGTCTGAGCTGTTTTTTTTCTCAATGGAGATGAAATCAGATGTTTACCATCAAACCTTCTGGTGACCACCGGACATTTAAAAACCTGTTAGTGCATTTTCAAAATAGGCCGATTGGGCATGAAAACCACAACACCAGCAACACTTTGTGTGGTTTGTATACAGCGCTCTGCACATGCGTCAAGCACAAGGAAGTGTGTGAAAGAGATTCTCTGGCAAGAAGACTGCAGATATCAAACATGAAACTGAATAAGTACTGAAATATTCAACCAAACCTATTTTATCACTTTAGAAGACTTGAACTTTACAACTCAATTGCACAGATGACTTTTAAGATGCTTTTTTGTCCTCTTTGTAGCTTGAAAGCTTTAATATCCTTTGACTTGCATCATACACAAAAACACCTCATACATGCTTCAAAATATCTTCGTTTGGCTTCCGCAGAAGAAAGTAATTTGGGTTTCAGATGACGTAAGAGTGATTAAATAATGAGAGAATGATCATTCTTGGCTGAACTATTCCTCTAATCTTTATGTATTACATGAACATGATGGTCAAACAGAGAGTTGTTGTTGTGTTGCTGTCAGACCTCCAGGTGGAGACACAGCAGAGAGTGAAAGAGGGAGATTTAGTCACTCTGACATGTAAAAGCACCTGCAGTCTGACTGAAGAAACAACATTCATCTGGTCCAGAAACACACAGACAGTCACTAAAGGAAGAGTTACAGTGAATCAGCTCCAGCTGCAGTCAGTCAGACGTGATGATACAGGAGATTATAGATGTGCTGTGAGAGGAAAAGATCATCTGTCCTCTCCTGAAGTTTATCTACAAGTAGGAAGTGAGTACATGATATGATATCAACATTAGTTTATATTTCACACCGTTCAATTAATTCTTCAATGAATGTGGAATAGAGATGCACTGATATGCAATTTCTGGGCTGATACTGATAATTCACAGCTCATTGTGACCGACACTGATAACTGATCTTTTTACTTTTTGCATTTTAAACTGGAGCTGCTCTCTAATGAATTAAAAGCTCAATTTAATTAGAAATAAAACAGGTGTTGTTTAAAAGCTTTGAATTTAGATCAACTCACAACTACTGCTAAACAGATGTAATAATAAATAAAACCAAAATGACACGATGAACACAGAGTAACAAACATTAAACAACTAAACACACAATGTAAACACAACGTAAACTGTCTCTGTTTCCTTTAAAAAAAGCTTCACTAGGATGCTGCGTTGAAAAGCGCTTAGGGAACAATCCTAGCTGTGAATATGTGTGCAACACGTCAATGAACATTGACCGGAATTTATAGCCTCGGCTGGTGAGATCACTGGATGCACCTGTGGCCAGGCTATAAATAGATGCGTCACCAGAGTGTCTTCAGATCCTCTTTTTGCAGAGCGATCCTGTGTGTGTGTGTCTCACAAGCCTGTCAAAACTTTCTTTCCTCTGCTAGAAGTTAGAATTTGGTTAGGCAGTGTGCAGTGAACCTTTTCTCCTTTCTCTGCTTTCCAGAAAATATTATATATATATTTATAGAAAAAGAGAATGACTGAAAGCCAGGGCAAACGATGCGTGTTCCCCTGTTCTCGCTCTATAGCCGAAGATCCGCTCAATACACGCATCAGTTTTGCTCTGTTTGTTTGGGGGAAGAGCGTGCAGCACTGCGATCTGCTTTCGGACAAAGTGCTTCGCGCTCACCTCGCTTGCTTCTGGGAGTCAGCACCCACGCTTAGTGGATTTGCTCACATGGATTTGGCTGAGGACCAAGAGACGGGTTTGTCTCTTTCTCTCGCTCTCTCCCCAAACCCAGCTGGTCCTTCCCATGATCTCGAAGCGCGTTTCAGTTCATGAGGGGGACCTCGAATCTCTACCCGCCTCCGAGCTTTCCGTTCGCGATAAAAAATCAGCGGAGGAATTGCTCGATGTGGTTACTCCTGCG
>NC_068286.1:4801587-4841550 GCF_025860055.1 Xyrauchen texanus | reverse complement strand
TTGGTTACGTATGTAACCTCCGCTCCTCGAGGGAGGGAACGACACGCTGTGTCGGAGAAGCTGACACTAGGGGTCTCTCTTGAGCCGATATCCACCTCTGATCTATGAAAAAGGCCAATGAGAGTTGGCAGCCAGTATTTGCATGTCCCTACCCGACATACGGGTATTTAAGCCGGGCAAATACGGAGTTCATTCAGGATTTTTCTGAGGAGCCGAAATGGTCCGCCACAACAGTGGCTCGGTTCAGTGACATGGCGGAGGAAAGACACAACGCGTCGCTCCTCCCTCGGGAACGGAGGTTACATACGTAACCAAACGTTCCTCTTCTGTCGCCTTCTCCACGCTGTGTCGGAGAAGCTACACTAGGGGACCCATTCCAATCTTGCCATGTGCTGAACCGTGTACGGAACTGCCGATACAGAGGCGGGCAGGGATTCATCCAGTGCCACGCATCGCCTGTACCTGGCTGCACGCACTCTTCCCCAATGCCCCATACGAACATCGGATCCTTCTAGTTACCCTGGGAGGGGAACAAGGCGATGTTTGCCAACATGGGAACGGGCCAGCCTGGCTGGGCCTCTTTTCTCTATGTTTCTCGTGATAGAGCAATCACGGCCGGGCCCTTACACGATATAGGGAAGGGGTCTTACCCAGACCCCGCGGAGACCACACCTGCCCTTTTTCTTGGGGAGGAAAAGTGGTAGACACGCCACACGGCCGCCTTAGGGCTCGTGGTGGAAAGTATGGTGCGTGGTAGATCCCAGCCTCGAAGGGGGAGTTGCTACAGCACGGCGACCGGGCAGCTGTAACTGCCTAAGGGAGACACGGGGTCCGCCAGAAGGGACAGAACCGTGGAAATACACACAGGGGAGTCCGAGCAGGAGGCCTCTATTTACCTGTGGAGCACCTATACCAGTACAGGGTAGCCATCAGGGTACCCGCAGTGGCTTGGGTCGGCGAAGTTCCTCCGCTGAACCGCGGACCCGAGGGCTGGGGAGGAATCGACCAGGGTCCCGACTCGGAGTGGGGCTCCTGGGAAAAAGGCGCACTACTTAACCTTGACGCCAGGAAAGGGCGCTGGGCCAAGCTGATCCACCCGCCGGGTCGGTTCACGCGTTACCGAAGTTCTACGGGCTCGACCTGAGAAAACACGAGACGCTAACCGACTCAACGCTGAGGTTGTAAAACCTCGCCAAGGTGTTGGGTGTTGCCCAACCCGCGGCTCTACAGATGTCTGCTAGGGAGGTGCCCTTGGCCAGTGCCCACGAGGATGCAACACCCCTTGTTGAGTGAGCTCGACCCGAAGGGTAGGGGCACGCCTGGGTGTGATAAGCCAGTGTGATGGCATCGACAACCCAGTGGGCGCAGCCTCTGCTTGGAGACGGCATTCCCTTCTGCCGCCCCCAAAGCAGACAAAGAGCTGCTCAGAGCGCCTGGTGCTCTGTGTGCAGTCCAGGTAAATGCGCAGGGCGCGCGACTGGACACAGCAACGAAAGGGCTGGGTCTGCCTCCTCCCGGGCAGCGCTTGCAGGTTCACTACCTGATCTCGGAATGGTGTGGTAGGAACCTTGGGCACATAGCCCGTCAGCGTCTTAGGATCACAGACGATCTGCCGGACCTAACTCCAGGCAAGTGTCGCTGACAGAGAACGCTTGCAGGTCCCCCGACCCTCTTGATAGAGGCGAAGGCGATCAGCAGGGCCGCTCTTAAGAGAGAGGGCCCTGAGTCCAATTGATTCAAGCGGCTCGAAGGGGGTCTCTGGAGTCCTGCCAAGACTACCAAGAGATCCCAGGAGGGAACTAGGCCTGGCCGGGAGGGATTTAACCTCCGGCGCTTTCAGGAACCTGAGGATCAGGTCGTGCTTGCCCAAAGACTTGCCGCCTACAGGATCGTGGTGGGCTGCAATGGCGCAACATACACCTTGAGGGTGGACGGGACAGCCTCCTGTCCAGCCTCTCCTGTAGGAACAGGAGCACTGACTTGATCAGCGCATCTCTGCGTGGTCTTCAGTTCGGAAGAACACCAATCTGCATAACAAGCGCCACTTTAGGGCGTAAAGGTGCCTGGTAGAGGGGGCTCTGGCTTGGTTGATGGTATTCACAACGGTCGCGGTAAGCCGGCTAGCTCTTCCGCGATCCCGGCCCAGGGACCAGACGCGGAGGTTCCAGAGGTCTGGGCGCTGGTGCCAGAGCTGCTGCCCCGCCCCTGAGAGAGGAGGTCCATTCTCAGGGAATTCGCCAGGGAGGAGCTGTCGCGAGGAGCCTGAGTTCCGAGAACCAAGTCCGAAAGTGGGCCAGTAGGGGGCCACTAACGTGACTTGCTCCTCGCCCTCCCTGACCTTGCACAGCACCGTGCAAGAAGGCTCACTGGGGAAATGCGCATTTGCGCAGCCCCGAGGGCCAGCTGTGTGCCAGCTGCCTGTCCCGAGGGGAGCCTCTGTTAGGGCGCACCAGAGCCGGCAGTGGGAGGTTTCCTGGGCGGCTAACAGGTCTACCTGGGCCTTGCCAAACCGCTCCCAAATCAGCTGGACCGACTGGGGTGAAGCCTCCACTCGCCGGCAGGCGTTGTCGTGATAGCGCGTCCGCTACGACGCTGAGCTTGCCGGGATGTGAGTGGCACGCAGCTACTTGAGTCGCTGCTGGCTCCATAGGAGGAGACGGCGGGCGAAGTTGTGACATGTGGCGGAGCGCACGCCTTTGGCGATTTATGTACGCCACCACCGCGGTGCTGTCCGATCTCACGAGGACATGTTTGTCCCGAACTAACGGGAGGAACTTCCTGAGAGCAAGAAGGACGGTCAGCAACTCCAGGCAATTGATGTGCCAACGCAGCGGGCCCTTTTCCAACGGCCCGCTGCTGCGCGCCCGCTGCACACGGCACCCCACCCGACCGGAGGCGCCGGTTGTGACCAGGACGCGCCGGACACCTGTTGCAGGGGCACTCCTGCCCGTAAAAAGCAGAGGTCTGTCCAGGGTCGGAGTGTTTTGAGGCAGGCGGGGTGATCCTCACCCGACGCGCGCCGCGGTGCCATGCTTGTCTCGAGACTCGAAGTCTGGAGCCAGTGCTGGAGTGGTCTCATATGCATCAACCCCAGCGGCGCGACCGCCATGGAGGACGCCATATGCCCCAGGAGCCTCTGGAAATGTTTTAGAGGGACCACTGTGCCTGGCTTGAAGGAAGCGAGGCAGTCCAGCACCGACTGAGCACGCCGCCGTGAGACGCGGCTGTCATTGAGACTGAGTCTAACTCCAACCCGAGAAAAGAGATGCTCTGAACCGGAGTGAGCTTGCTCTTTCCCAGTTGACCTGAAGCCCCAGCGGCTGAGGTGCCGGAGCACCTGGTCTCTGTGTGTGCATAGTAACTCTCGAGAGTGTGCTAGGATGAGCCAGTCGCCGAGGTAGTTGAGAATGCGGATGCCGGCTACCGTGAAGGGCAAGGGCCGCCTCGCGACTTTCGTGGAAGACGCCGAGGGACAGAGACAGGCCGAAGGGGAGGACTTTGTACTGAAACGCCTGGTCATCGAACGCCAACCGTAGGAAGGGTCGGTGTCGCGGGCAGAATTGAGACGGAAGTACGCTCCTTCAGGTCCATCGCTGCTAACCAATCTAGATGCTGAACGCCAGCCAGAATATTTCTCCGCGTGAGCATTTTGAACGGGAGTTTTAACAAGGCCCGATTGAAAACTCGCAAGTCCAGGATTGGTCGTAAGCCACCGCTTTCTTGGGTACAATGAGGTAAGGGCTGTAGAAACCCTTCCTCATTTCGGTTGGAGGGACGGGCTCTACCGCTCTTTGGCTAAGAGGGTCGCGATTTCGCGGCGCAGGGAACTGGCGTGCTCGCCGTGTACTGCGGAAGAGCCGAACGCTCCTGAAGGGGCGGAGCCGGGCAAACTGAATTGGCGTAACCGAAGTCGAATGGTCCGTGCAGCCAGCGTGATGCGCTGGGAAGCTTAAAGCCACGCTTCCCAGCTCTGGCGCTTAGGGGCACCAAAGGGACGAAGTATTTTGGACGTACCCGGCGGGCCTCGCGAGCGGGCTGAACAGGTAATGCAGCGCCGGGCGGCTTCGCTGGCGCCTGAGGCTGAGGTGCTGAGAATAGACTCAAAGCACTTACCTTGCTCCGCGCACCGCAGGGGCGGGTTCGTGACTGAGGAGGAGGTCTGATGTTGGCGCCCTCTGGACTCGCCTGAACCGGCCGGCCGGGGACAGTCGTGGGCAGGCGGAAGGCGGATCGCCGCCCGTGTACCGGACTGTTGTGATCTGAAAGCAGATTGCCGTGAGAACGGCATTTGCGGCCAGGTGACCCAGAGGCAAAGGAAATAGCTCTGTTAATGAGAATGTGGGTATCACAGCCCCCGCCAGGGGTGTGGAAACATGAAAAACAAAGGATTCTCTTCCCGCCCTCCACCGGGGACGGAGCGTCTTACCACCTCCGAGCTAACATCTTCGGCTCTGGGTCGGCTGTCTCAGGAACGCTTGGGAGCCTTCCGGTCCTGGAGGGGTTCGTGAGACAGGGGCGTGCGCCGCCTGCGGGTGCTCGACGCTGGGGCTGAGAGCTGGGCCCGGTTGAGGCAGAGCAGGAGCTGGTTTCTTCACGAGGGGACGCCTCGGCGGGCAGACGGGCAGGGCCCGTGAGCGCAGGTCTGGCGGCGGGCATCATGTGAGAGATGGCCTCCGCCTGCTTCTCCACCACGGAGAACTGTTGGGCGAAGTCCTCGACGGTGTCGCCAAAAGGCCAATCTGGGAGGCAGGTGCGTCCAGGAAGCGGTTCTTACCGGCCTCATGCATCTCGACCAGATTGAGCCAAAGATGGCGCTCCTGGACCACTAGGGTGGCCATCGCCTGTCCGAAAGTGCTCTGCGCTGTGGCCTTCGCCGCCTCAGGGCGAGGTCGGTCGCTGAGCGCAGTTCCTGCAGCACATCAGGATCAGGTCCACCCCGTGCATGTTGAGTGCTTTGGCCTGGTGGACTTGCAGGAGGGCCATCGCATGCAGGGCGGAGGCAGCGCGTCCAGCCGCGACTGTAGGCCTTCGCTGAGCCGAGGATGTTGTCCTACAGGGCTTAGATGGGAGTACGGGCGGCCCCGCCAGGCGGTAGGGCTACCGGCCTATAGATGGTACGCAACTGCCCTATCGACCTGGGGAATCGCCTCAGATCCGTGGCGCCTCGGCCGTCAAGGGTGGTGAGAGTGGAGCTGGTGGCACCTAGACGAGCGGAGAGCGGGCTCTCCACGTAGACGCCAGCTCATCATGCACCTCCGGAAGAAAGGAACCGGGGATGCGAGGCCGCTGACGGCGCGCCGCTCCCCAGGAACCAATCACCACGGGAAAGCATGTCAGAAGTTTGAGCTGCCGGCCTCCGCCTGGGCCTGCTGGCCCGAAGGCGGCAGTCCAGGGGAGTCCTCGGCATCAGACATCACACTCTCCGATGCAGCGGCGAGCTCATCTGCTTCGGCTCGGAGGATAGACAGCCAGGCCGTGAGGCGAAGCCGCTATCGCCGCGAGCGTGGACGGGACCAGCGAAGCGTGACGGGAACGGAGGTTCGCGGGGGCTACCCGGCGAACCGCACCCGCTGCCGCCTCAAATCGCCCTCAGCGCCAACCGCATCGCCCTCAATCCCGCGGGAAGGAGGAGCAATGCGGGTGTAGCTGGGGTGGCTTGCTTTCTGTTGAAAGCAAGCCGCGACCGCGAACGTGGTCATGGTCATGTTCTCGCAGTGAGAACATGAACCATCCACAAACGCCGCCTCGTGTGATCGCGCCCAAACACACGAGACAGCGCCTGTGGCCGCCTGAAGCGGAGAGCACTCTACCGCGATCCAGGAACAACACAGGGGCGGAAGGGCATCTTGAAAAGACGCGTTCTGAAAAGAACGCTCAACGCCGCTGTGTTTTGCTCTTTTAGAGAAATTACTCTTTTAATAGGAATTTACTCTTTAATACACAGTGTGTGTGTGTGTCTGCGCTGTCGAGGCTCAGGGGCAACAATGCATGCCGTGCAATGTAAAGGAGAAAGCCGCTGTTGTGCGCCGTCAAGATCCAACAGCATGCAGATCATCAGAGGAAACAGGAACGCTTTAATGTGGTGTGTAACTCGCAGCAAACTGCAGACAGACCATCGGCTCGAAGAAATTTTCTGAATGAACTCCCGTATTTGCGCCGCTTAAATACCCGTATGTCCGGGGCGGACATGCAAATACTGGCTGCCAACTCTCATTGGCCTTTTTTCATAGATCAGAGGTGAATATCAGCGCTCAAGAGAGACCCCTAGTGTCGCTTCTCCAACACAACGTGGAGAGAGCGACAGAAGGGGAACTAGTTCAACTAAACACCTGCAACAGAGACTGATAGAGCAGCTGATCTCTGAGATCCATGTTCATTCTGAGCCTCACAGTAAAACCGGTCCACTGTGACTGGAATTAAAGTTGGAGATGCTGTAACTCTGCAAACTCAAGATAAATAAAAGTGTCTCTAAATTCAGATTCTTGATGCATTCATCAATATGGATCAGTGTGTTCTCACATGTTACATCAAGATAAACTTCAGGAGAGGACAGATGTTCTTTTCCTCTCACAGCACATCTATAATCTCCTGTATCATCACGTCTGACTGACTGCAGCTGGAGCTGATTCACTGTAACTCTTCCTTTAGTGACTGTCTGTGTGTTTCTGGACCAGATGAATGTTGTTTCTTCAGTCAGACTGCAGGTGCTTTTACATGTCAGAGTGACTGAATCTCCCTCATTCACTCTCTGCTGTGTCTCCACCTGGAGGTCTGACAGCAACACAACAACAACTCTCTGTTTGACCATCATGTTCATGAAATCAATTTTAAAGCACAGCCACCACAAAATCAGACTTTAGCACCTCGTTTTACTTTGAGATCGTTCTGAGGTTAAATGCTGAGAATAGACTCAAAGTGCTTACCTTGCTCCGCGCACCCGGCAGGGGGCGGGTTCGTGACTGAGGAGGAGGTCTGATGTTGGCGTCCTCTGGACTCGTCTGAACCGGCCGGCCGGGGGACAGTCGTGGGCAGGCGGAAGGCGGGATCGCCGCGTCCGGTGTACCGGGACTGTTGTGATCTGAAAGCAGATTGCCGTGAGAACGGCATTTGCGGGCCAGGTGACCCAGAGGCAAAGGAAATAGCTCTGTTAATGAGAATGTGGGCATCACAGCCCCCGTCAGGGGGTGTGGAAACATGAAAAAACAAAGGATTCTCTTCCCGGCCCTCCACCGGGGGACGGAGCGGTCTTACCACTTCCGAAGCTAATATCTTCGGCTCTGGGTCGGCTGTCTCAGGAACGCTTGGGAGCCTTCCGGGTCCTGGAGGGGTTCGTGAGACAGGGGGCGTGCGCCGCCTGCGGGGTGCTCGACGCTGGGGCTGAGAGCTGGGCCCGGGTTGAGGCAGAGCAGGAGCTGGTTTCTTCGCAGGGGGACGCCCTCGGCGGGCAGACGGGGCAGGGCCCGTAGCGGCAGGTCTGCGGCGGGGCATCATGTGAGAGATGGCCTCCGTCTGCTTCTCCACCACGGAGAACTGTTGGGCGAAGTCCTCGACGGCGTCGCCGAAAAGGCCAATCTGGGAGGCAGGTGCGTCCAGGAAGCGGTTCTTACCGGCCTCATGCATCTCGACCAGATTGAGCCAAAGATGGCGTTCCTGGACCACTAGGGTGGCAATCGCCTGTCCGAGTGCCTGCGCTGTGGCCTTCGTCGCTCTCAGGGCGAGGTCGGTCGCTGAGCGCAGTTCCTGCAGCACATCAGGATCAGGTCCACCCCCGTGCATGTTGAGTGCTTTGGCCTGGTGGACTTGCAGGAGGGCCATCGCATGCAGGGCGGAGGCAGCGCGTCCAGCCGCACTGTAGGCCTTCGCGTTGAGCGAGGATGTTGTCCTACAGGGCTTAGATGGGAGTACGGGGCGGCCCCGCCAGGCGGTAGGGCTACCGGCCTATAGATGGTACGCAACTGCCCTATCGACCTGGGGAATCGTCTCGTATCCGTGGCGCTCTCCGCCGTCAAGGGTGGTGAGAGTGGAGCGGGTGGCACCTAGACGAGCGGAGAGCGGGGCTCTCCACGTAGACGTCAGCTCATCATGCACCTCCGGGAAGAAAGGAACCGGGGGGATGCGAGGCCGCGGACGGCGCGCCGCCCCCAGGAACCAATCACCCGGGAAAGCATGTCAGAAGTTTGAGCGTCGGCCTCCGCCTGGGCCTGCTGGCCCGAAGGCGGCAGTCCAGGGGAGTCCTCGGCATCAGACATCACACTCTCCGATGCAGCGGCGAGCTCATCTGCTTCGGGCTCGGGAGGATAGACAGCCAGGCCGTGAGGCGAGCCGCTATCGCCGCGAGCGTGGACGGGGACCAGCGAGCGTGTCGGGGAACGGGAGGTTCGCGGGGGGCTACCCGGCGAAACCGCACCCGCTGCCGCCCCCAAATCGCCCCCCAGCGCCAACCGCATCGTCCTCAATCCCGTGGGAAGGAGGAGCAATGCGGGGTGCAGCTGGGGTGGCTTGCTTTCTGTTGAAAGCAAGCCGCGACCGCAACGTGGTCATGGTCATGTTCTCGCAGTGAGAACATGAACCATCCACAAACGCCGTCTCGGTGTGATCGCGGCCCAAACACACGAGACAGCGCCTGTGGCTGTCTGAAGCGGAGAGCACTCTACGCATCCAGGAACAACACAGGGGCGGAAGGGCATCTTGAAAAGACGCGTTCTGAAAAGAACGTTCAACGCCGCTGTGTTTTGCTCTTTTAGAGAAATTACTCTTTTAATAGGAATTTACTCTTTTAATACACAGTGTGTGTGTGTGTCTGCGCTGTCGAAGCGCTCAGGGGCAGCAATGCATGCCGTGCAATGTAAAGGAGAAAGCCGCTGTTGTGCGCCGTCAAGATCCAACAGCATGCAGATCGTCAGAGGAAACAGGAACGTTTTAATGTGGTGTGTAACTCGCAGCAAACTGCAGACAGACCATCGGCTCCGAAGAAATTTTCTGAATGAACTCCCGTATTTGCGCCGCTTAAATACCCGTATGTCCGGGGGCGGGACATGCAAATACTGGCTGCCAACTCTCATTGGCCTTTTTTCATAAATCAGAGGTGAATATCAGCGCTCAAGAGAGACCCCTAGTGTCGCTTCTCCAACACAACGTGGAGAGAGCGACAGAAGGGGAACTAGTTCAACTAAACACCTGCAACAGAGACTGATAGAGCAGCTGATCTCTGAGATCCATGTTCATTCTGAGCCTCACAGTAAAACCGTCCACTGTGACTGGAATTAAAGTTGGAGATGCTGTAACTCTGCAAACTCAAGATAAATAAAAGTGTCTCTAAATTCAGATTCTTGATGCATTCATCAATATGGATCAGTGTGTTCTCACATGTTACATCAAGATAAACTTCAGGAGAGGACAGATGTTCTTTTCCTCTCACAGCACATCTATAATCTCCTGTATCATCACGTCTGACTGACTGCAGCTGGAGCTGATTCACTGTAACTCTTCCTTTAGTGACTGTCTGTGTGTTTCTGGACCAGATGAATGTTGTTTCTTCAGTCAGACTGCAGGTGCTTTTACATGTCAGAGTGACTGAATCTCCCTCATTCACTCTCTGCTGTGTCTCCACCTGGAGGTCTGACAGCAACACAACAACAACTCTCTGTTTGACCATCATGTTCATGAAATCAATTTTAAAGCACAGCCACCACAAAATCAGACTTTAGCACCTCGTTTTACTTTGATATCGTTCTGAGGTTAAATACAGATTTAAAATCATAACAAGAAATAGTTTAATAACTGATACTGTTTTTGAAATCAAATCTTTGCATAGCTATGACAGTCATCTAATAATGCCTCGGAAAAAACTGTTAATCTTAAACGAATAAAGCAAATTACAAATTAATATTATTCAACATGTCGTAGTTTTTTACAGAGAATATTCAGATGTAACCCCCTTTGGAATCGTTAACATTTTCATTAGTAACTGTAACAGATTACAAATTTTTCTCAGTAACTGTAACAGATTACAGTTACATTTATTTTGTAATGAAATTACATTACACCGTTACATGTAACTAATTACTCCCCCAACACTGTTCATGTAGGTGTGTTTGTAGATTATTTCTACCTGTGACGTCGAGCTGAACTCCAGGAATCCCTGTCCATTTTCCATCTCCTCTGTTTGATGTAAATCTGCAGTAGTAGATGTGTTTATCAGCTTGTGCTACATTACTCAAAGTGATGCTGTAAGTGTCTTTATTTTCACTCAAACACTGAACTCTTCCTCTGTATTCTGGGTCTGAACACAGGTCAGGTGGTTCTCCAACAGATGCAAAGGCAGTTTTGGTCCAGAAGACTGTTTTGACCTCATGATCAGAAGGATGTTTTATAGTACAGGACATTTTCACTGATGCGCCTCTTAATACACAAACATATGAAGGGCTGTAATTCACTCCCCAATTCTGCTGAACATCAACACCTGAAACACAGAAATAGTGAAACTAAAAGAAAATAAACACTATGGTATGAAAACTATTTAACTTGGGTGTTGGCAAACATGTTTCCCCATTTTCATTTAAACTGAATTAATTCTACCACTTTTAGAGCTTGTGTTATTTTATAAACGAGTATTTCCTCATTATATTTGCAGAGTCCTGAAGGAAGCGTTTAACCACATCTGTATTCTGACTCTAGAACTGTGAACTGAGAGCGTCACTCACCCGCAGTCATGACCAGTAAGATCAGAGGAAGAAACATTCTGATGAACGTCACCATAGCAACCTCTACGATCATAAAACAGACAATAATGACATGAGATTAACATGAAACGTTATTTACAAATGACATCACAATCAATCGATATTTATTAAATGAATCTATTATTCTATAAAACAATAAATGAAAAGTCGATTTCTTCCATTCAAGATGAGGCACAATCACGAGACTGGAGATCAGAGAGAGAGGAGATTCTTCTGAACATCAGGAGCAGATACTGATGAGAGGATTTAACAGACTGAACAGTTCTAGAATTACCATTAAGACTAATTATTAACAATATGAAATGTAAAAGTTTGTAAATCATTCTCTGCATCTTTATTTAAGGGGTGGAAAAGGGGGGTGAGCACGGCCCTGGTCCCTTTTCCTTCAAAGTTCTTCAGACTGATTTAAACCCTCATAAAATAATGTACAAATGTCTTACCGTGCTGCGATGAGTCTCGTTGCAGGAGTTCAAATGAGGAATGATGGAAACAGGAACTTGACAGACGTGTTAAACTGTCGAAATGTTAGTTGTGATCACACTTAAAATACACTTTGAAGCACAATTTAAGTTCCTGAATATGTGTTTCCTCCCTCGCAACAACACAAGATGAACTCAGAAAGAAAGTTACTTCATCCTCTGATGTCACCAGATTTAAATGTGGAAATCATGACTGCATGAATATCTAATGAGATTTATATAAACAACAGATGCGCTCAGCTACCAGACCAATGTCAAACGTTTAACAAGAGTGGCAGTGGGAGAGAGATGAAAAAAAAACACTTACCAGTTCTCCGATGTGCCGTAGTTTAGTCCTCTGCCACTCCTCCAACCTCTAACGGATGACAGCCGCACCTCCCTGGCCGGATCGGAGGCAGTCCTCCAGACCCTGGCGGACGGAACGCCCCGCCATGTTCTCGGGGAACAGAAGGGGTCTCCCCCGCCCCTGGCAACGGTTCTCCTGCTCCAGGTGGTCGGCAGCAAGCCCCTCCCTGCTCGCGGTCGGCGGTCTCAGACCCCGCCACCTTTCAGCGGCTGGTAGGGGTCTCCTCCGCCCCCCGGCAGACGGCCACGGCTGCTCCGTTGGGGTGGATGTAGTGGTGAGAAATCTACTACGGTGTATAACTCCTCCTTCCCGGGTTTTGGCACCAGTGTAAAGGGATATAGACGGGCAAGGAGGAGGCGAGAACCAGCTTGACAATATAAATAATAGTTTTAATATTAAACTGAACCAAAAGACACAAACACACACGACGGTCAGCTGCCGTAAACGATCTCTCTCTCGCTGTCGCACCACCTTCTGCAGTCGGCCTTTATCCCTCTCAGAGGCTTAATTACCCTGATATGGGACAGGGTGTGTATAATAACGGCCCGGCCCCACCCTCCGCCCTGTCACAGTTGCATTGCAATGTGAAAAGGGGGCAGCCCCTAAACCTTTTTTGTATTCTGGAGCTGAAATATGGCTGAGTTGCGGTTGATAGGATGTTATGGGTAGTTGCTGGGTGTTATTTAATGGTTGCAGGGGTATTCAAGTTGGTTTGACAGTTGTTTCGCACTGACCCAAATCAAAAGAGGCCACAACAAATCTCTATAACATTCTGGTGCCAGAATATGACTGAGGTGCTTTGCAATGCAGTTGCTATTGTATTATGGGTGTTGTTAGGGTGTTGCTAATAGGTAGTTGGGGTGTTCTGAATAATTTTTCAGTAGAGGGTTGATTTGAGTTGGTCGCTTTGTAACCCAAATTAAAAGAGGCCACCCCAACGTCTCCATAAGATTCTAGGGCTGAAATTTGACTGAGGTGTGTTGCAATGTAGTTGCTAGGTTGTTATAGGTACTTTGTAGGGCGTTGCTATTTGGTTGCTAGGGATTTCCTGATGATTTGTAGGTGGTTTTTTTTACTGAACCATGTCAAGAGAGGCCATCCTAGAGTTTATGTGATATCCTAATACTGAAATATAGCTGAAGTGTGATGCAATGCGGTTGCTGTAGGGTGTAATAGGTAATTGCTAGGGTGTTGCTAAGTGGTTGCTAAGGTGTTCTGAATGGTTTGTCAGTGGTTTCTTACAGACCCTAGTCAAAAGAAGCCACCCCTTAGTCTCTCTGATATTCTAGTGCCAAAATGGGCTGAGGTAGTGCGGTTGCTAAAGTGTTATAGGTAGTTGCTAGGGCATCGCTAGGTGGTTGCTAGGGTTTGTCTTTATGGTTTGTAGGTGGTTGTTTACCGACCCTAGTCAAAAAAGGCCACCCTGGACTTTATATTATATTCTAGTGCCGAAATATGGCTGAGGTACATTGCAATGGTGTTATAGACAATTGCTAAGGTGTGGCTAAGTGGTTGCTAGGGTGTTAAGAATGTTTTTTCAGTGATTGCTTACTGACCCAAGTCAAAAGAAGCAAACCATGTGTCTCAATGATATTCTAGTACTAAAATGGGGTGAGATGCTTTATTACTTATTAAACAATGACTATTTATCACAAAATATACTGCATTAAATTTCCCAGACGCTAATTTAAATATTAAATAATCAATACATCATCTCAAGCAGGGCTGGACTGGGAAGAGAAATTGGCCCGGGATTTTACATGGCAACTGACCCAACTGTTGGGGGGGGGGGGGGGGGGTTGCTGTCCTTTTCTGCATATCGTGTATCGTGTATAACAATGTTGTATACCAATGCAAAAAAGTGCTTATACCAATGTTTTATACAAATGTAACAAAGCACTTATACCAATGTTGTATACCAAAGTAACAAAGCGCTTAAACCAATGTTTTATACCAAAGTAACAAAGCGCTTATACCAATGTTTTATACCAAAGTAACAAAGCGCTTAGAGCAATGTTTTATACCAATGTAACAAAGCGCTTATACCAATGTAACAAAGCGCTTATACCAATGTTTTATACCAATGTAACAAAGCGCTTATACCAATGTTGTGTACCAATGTAACAAAGCGCTTATACCAATGTTTTATACCAATGTAACAAAGCGCTTATACCAATGTTGTGTACCAATGTAACAAAGCACTTATACCAATGTTTTATACCAATGTAACAAAGCACTTATACCAATGTTGTGTACCAATGTAACAAAGCGCTTATACCAATGTTTTGTACCAATGTAACAAAGCACTTATACCAATGTTGTATACCAATGTAACAAAGCGCTTAGAGCAATGTTTTATACCAAAGTAACAAAGCGCTTATACCAATGTTTTATACCAAAGTAACAAAGCGCTTATACCAATGTTTTATACCAAAGTAACAAAGCGCTTATACCAATGTTTTATACCAAAGTAACAAAGCGCTTATACCAATGTTTTATACCAATGTAACAAAGCGCTTATACCAATGTTTTATACCAATGTAACAAAGCTCTTATACCAATGTTGTGTAGCAATGTAACAAAGCACTTATACCAATGTTGTGTACCAATGTAACAAAGTGCTTATACCAATGTTTTATACCAATGTAACAAAGCGCTTATACCAATGTTGTGTAGCAATGTAACAAAGCACTTATACCAATGTTGTGTACCAATGTAACAAAGTGCTTATACCAATGTTTTATACCAATGCAACAAAGTGCTTATACCAATGTTGTGTACCAATGTAACAAAGCGCTTATACCAATGTTGTGTACCAATGTAACAAAGTGCTTATACCAATGTTTTATACCAATGTAACAAAGCGCTTATACCAATGTTGTGTAGCAATGTAACAAAGCGCTTATACCAATGTTGTGTACCAATGTAACAAAGTGCTTATACCAATGTTTTATACCAATGTAACAAAGCACTTATACCAATGTTTTATACCAATGTAACAAAGCGCTTATACCAATGTTGTGTAGCAATGTAACAAAGCACTTATACCAATGTTGTATACCAATGTAACAAAGTGCTTATACCAATGTTGTGTAGCAATGTAACAAAGCACTTATACCAATGTTTTATACCAATGTAACAAAGCGCTTATACCAATGTTGTGTACCAATGTAACAAAGCACTTATACCAATGTTGTATACCAATGTAACAAAGCGCTTATACCAGTGTTTTGTAGCAATGTAACAAAGCACTTATACCAATGTTGTATACCAATGTAACAAAGCGCTTATACCAATGTTGTGTAGCAATGTAACAAAGCACTTATACCAATGTTGTATACCAATGTAACAAAGTGCTTATACCAATGTTGTATATCAATGTAACAAAGCGCTTATACCAATGTTGTATATCAATGTAACAAAGCACTTATACCAATGTTGTATACCAATGTAACAAAGTGCTTATACCAATGTTGTATATCAATGTAACAAAGTGCTTATACCAATGTTGTATATCAATGTAACAAAGCGCTTATACCAATGTTTTATACCAATGTAACAAAGCGCTTATACCAATGTTGTATACCAATGTAACAAAGCGCTTATACCAATGTTTTATACCAATGTAACAAAGCATTTATACCAATGTTGTATACCAATGCAAAAAAGTGCTTATACCAAGGTTTTATACCAATGTAACAAAGCGCTTATTCCAATGTTGTAAGAGTTTTGAGCATCAAGCAATATGTCGGAATATGTTATGTCATTGCATTTCTGTTGTGTTGAGTCACTGAGTGTTTCGCTGCTTTAATGTGGGACAATGGGCTTGTCATTCTGGGTGCTGTGTGTTCTGTATGTTCTGTACGGTTCCTTTCAAGTTCAGTTCAGACGACTAGTCTCACAAAAACGGAAGATGAGTATCCATGTGCAGAGTGTGGAATTAAGATAATGAAAATCAGCAATGAAAAAATTCTAAATCTGTAATAAAAACAACTGTACAGTAGAGAGTTTGCGTAATATACTGCTCCAGATTTGCACTGTCACTACTTAAAAGAGTGCATGTCCTTTACATTGTTATCAAGTGGAATAAACAGTTTATCTCCTCACTAGACTTATTCAATTGTAAAACTAAAGATCACAAGTAAAAACTGTAATTCAACTGATGACAGCAGACAGAAATAACTAATTTATAGATTTATTAAGACCTAATAGATCCGTGCTACATAACATATTTAATTGTCAATGTTATAATATGTTGGATCCTTAGATTCAGTGTCGTCTGTGTTATTGCAGGATCTCTTCACGTTCTAGAGGAGAGCAAGAGTGAACATACACATCACAACAAATATTATATTATATTATACCCAAAACACCAAAACAACTGCAGAATAACTCACATGCAGTGTGTCATAATCTGAGCATCTGGACATGGGGTCAAGGGTCATGTAGGTTCCCTCAGAAGACTCGACCTGAGACACAGAATGATGACACAATTAATTACCCCTCCAGAACTGACGGATCACAAACTAGAAGAAACATGAGCAGATTTCTGCACCTTTGCTTTGTGTTGTAATCCTCTGTTGTTTTGCTCTTCTGATGGAGAAACTCTTTTCCTGTGAAACAGTCAGTTAAAGAAATATGCACATGTGTATTGGACTCAAAATAAATTCAAATTGGCTTCCTCTAAATTCTCACCTCCTTATAAGCAGCGCGATGCCAACCATCAGTATCACAGAAGTAAGAAACGCCGCTGAAATGACTAATATCAAAACTGGGATTTTTCCTTCTTCAATGAAGAGTAGAGGAGAGACAGAAAAAGAAAGATTGTGAAGAACTGTTCTCAGACCACCAATTAATTTAGAGACCCTGATTATATTTAGACAATCATTTTCAAAACTGCTTTGAGATGCACAATAACTGATTTTTACCTGCAACAGAGACTGATAGAGCAGCTGATCTCTGAGATCCATATTGATTCTGAGCCACACAGTAGAAGAATCCACTCTCTCGTGCACTGTAACTCTGTCCCGATCCAACAGATGAACTTTCATTCACCTTAAACCAGGTGTAGATGTGATCAGGTGGGTTTGAATCACTGCTGCAGGTCAGAGTCACTGAATCACCCAAAACTATTTCACCAGATCCACTCATGGACACTGAGACTTTCTTTGGAGGATCTAAAATAATAATAATAATAATAATAAAGTCTTCATCACTTGTCTAGAGGTGAATTTGTATGAGTAACATCATACTCACATCTGACAGTGAGAGTGAGTGCAGGAGATGGGAGATGTTCATGTTGTGTCACTGCACAGCTGTAGTTTCCTGTATCATCACTGCTGACTGACTTCAACAAGAGTTTATTTGTACTGAGAGATCCTGAGAACATTTTGCCGTTTTTGAACCAGGTATATTTAGCACTGTTCCCGAGGTTGCAGCTGGTCTTACAAAATAACAAAGCTGATTTTCTCTCTATGGCCTCTTGAGGAATTTTCACTCTGAGACCTGAAATGAAAGCAGGAAAATATATAAATTAACATATAGCCTACATTTATTTTCAATTAAATTCTAGTTCCGGTCCTCGAATCTGATTGGAAGAGACAGGTTCCATGAGTACATCAGTCTTAGAACATCAGCACTGGTATACTTCACTGTTTGTATCACTCCACTTGAATTTGTGCTGTTCTAAACTAAAGTGTAAGAGCAGTGCACATGTGTAAAGATCTAGACGTGTGTCTTTTTTTCTGTGAGATTAAATATTGAGACACTTAAGCAGCGACTATCGCAAAATACTCAGGGAGGACCCCCACTCGGACAGCAATTTTTACACAGAGAAAATAGGATGTAGGTCCATACAGCACTCTTGCTTGTGTGATATTTCTTTATAATGGTGCAAAATCTATCAAATAAACCTGATGGAGGG
The DNA here is from genome assembly GCF_025860055.1 of Xyrauchen texanus. Taxonomy (NCBI): domain Eukaryota; kingdom Metazoa; phylum Chordata; class Actinopteri; order Cypriniformes; family Catostomidae; genus Xyrauchen; species Xyrauchen texanus. The sequence continues at coordinate 4,824,060 of NC_068286.1, read as the reverse complement.
AACGAGACATTGTGTCGAAGAAGCGACACTAGGGGTCTCTCTTGAGAGCCTTTTGCATCTCTGATCTATGAGAAAAGGCCAAAGAGAAATTGGCAGACAGAATTTGAATGTCCCGCACCCGGATATACGAGTATAAAGGGAGGGAAATTCGTCTGTTTCATTCAGGATTTTTCTGAGGAGCCGACAATGAGGTTCGGCCGCAACAGTGGCTCGGTTCAGCGACGTGGCCAGGAGGACACAACGTCTCGTTCCCTCCATCAGGGAATGGAGGTTACATCCGTAACCCAGACGTTCCCCGTTTGTCACTCACTTCGACGGTGTGTCGAAGAGGCGTCACTAGGGGTCCAATTTAAATCACGCCGTGTACGTGTACTGCTGACACAGGAGCGGGCAGGTATTTTACTTGCCAAAGTGACCAGCTGTGCCAGGCTGCAAGTACCCTTCCCCAACGCACCATAAAATCGTCAAAGCCTTCTGGTTCTTTACCCCCGACAGGGGGGAACAAGGCAACGTGCCAAGCATGGGAGCAGGCCGTGCCAGCCACGCCTTTTCTCTCCCTATGTTTCTTGCATAGAGTTAAAGCGGCTGGGGCCATCTTAACGCTATCATATGCATCGGGGAAGGCGATCTTTCCCAGTTTTCCTATTCTTTCAAGGGGGAAAGACCTTGCAGAGACCACACCTGCCCAGACTGGGGGAGGTAAAGAGTGGTGAAATACATCACATGGGCTTTTATGTCACATGTGGAGAATGGCACGGTGGTAGATCCTACCTTATTGGGAGGGAGGAGTTGCTACCGGGGGTCCGTGAGGACTGCACAAGGGAGACGCGGGTCTGTTCGCAAGGGGACCGTACCGCGGAAAATACACACAGGGGGAAAAGTCCACGTGGGAGCCTGTCCTGTGGAGCACTTATTCCAGTACAGGGTAAATTGAGTACCCACATTCTCCTCCGCTGAATTTGCGGTCCAGAGGACTAGGGAGGAGTCATCCAGGGAGCATGGGATCTCCTGGGGTAAAAGCGCACGGTATTACCTCAGTGGAGGGAAAGGCCGCTAGGTGAGAGCGATCCACCTGGTCAGTTTGTCAGTGTGTACCGAGTTCTACCAGCTCGATAGGCCAACGTAATGGCGTCCACTACCCAGTGGGAAAGTCTCTTTTTGGAGAAAGCGTTCCCTTTCCTCTGTCCACCAAAGCAGACAAAGAGCTGCTCAGAACGTCTAAAGCTCTGCGTGCGGTCCAAGTACATACACAAACACGTACCGCACACAGCAACAAAGGGGATGGGCCTGCCTCCTCCTGGGGCAGCGCTTGCAGGTTCACTACCTGGTCCCTGAAGGGAGAGGTAGGAACCTTGGGCACGTAGCCCGGTCGCGGTCTAAGGATCACGTGAGTATCTGCCGGACCGAACTCCAGGCAGGTGTCACTGACAGAGAACGCTCGCAGGTCCCCGACCCTTTAGATGGAGGTGAGTGCGATCAGGAGGGCCGTCTTCAAGGAGAGTCTGACTGATTCTAGCGGCTCGAAGGGGGTCTCTGAAGGCCCGAGAGGACGACTGAGAGATCCCAGGAGGGGAACAGGCTTGGCCGGAAGGGATTTAACCTCCGGGTGCCTCTTAGGAACTTGACAATTAAGTCATGCTTACCCAAAGACCTGCCATCTACTGTGTCATGGTGGGCCACGATAGCAGCTACATACACCTTCAAGGTGGAGGGGGACAGCCTCCCCTCCAAACCTCTCCTGCAGGAATTAAAGCACTGACCTAACTGTGCACCTCTGTGGGTCTTCAGCCTGGGAAGAACACCAATTTGTGAACAAGCGCCACTTCAAGAAAAGTTGCCTGGTAGAGGGGGCTCTGGTTGGTTAAACATGTCTAAGACAGCAGGTGGCAGATCAGCTAGATCTTCCACATCCCGTCCAGGGGCCAGACGTGAAGGTTCCAGAGGTCCGGGTGCAGATGCCAGAGTGTGCCCCGTCCCTGAGAAAGAAGGTCTTTCCTCAGGGGTATTTGCTGTGGAGGGGCTGTCGCGAGGAGTACGAGATCTGAGAACCAAGTCAAAGTGGGCCAATATGGAGACACTAGAATGACTTGTTCCCCGTCCTCCCTGACCTTGCACAGCACCTGTGCAAGCAGGCTCACTGGGGGAAATGCATACTTGCGCAACCCCGCATGGAGGGGAGCCTCCATTCATACCAGTGGGAGAAACCTCTGCAGGGCAAAAAGTACAGCCAATAACTCTAGGCAGTTGATGTGCCAGCACAGCGGGGCCTCTTTCCAACGGCCCGTGGCTGTGTGCCCATTGCCCACGGCGCCCCAACCGAAAGCAGAGGTCTGTCCAGGGTTTGAAAGTTTGTTGGCATGTCGCGCCGCCATGCTCATCTCAGGACTCGAGTCTGGAGCCAGTGCTGAAGCGGTCTCTTATGCATCAACCCCAGCAACGCGACCTCCGCGGAGGACGTCATATGCCCCTGGAGCCTCTGGAAATGTTTTAAGGGGACCGCCGTGCCCAGCCTGAACGTGGTGAAGCATTTCAGCACTGACTGCTCGTTGGTGAGGCGCGCTAACATTGAGACTGAGTCTAACTCCATGCTGAGAAAAGAGATGATCTGAACCAGGGTGAGCTTGCTCTTTTCCAAGTTGACCTGAAGCCCTAAACGGCTGGTCCCTGTGGGTGCATAGTAACTCTCGGGAGTGGGCCAAAATTAGCCAGTTGTCAAGGTAGATAAGAATGCCGATGCCTGCTTCCCGAAGCGGGGCAAGGTCTGCCTCTGCGACCTTCGTGAAAACGCAAGGGGACAGGGACATGCCAAAGGGAAGGACCTTGTACTGATACGCCTGGCCCGCGAACGCGAACCGTAGAAAGGGTCGATGTCGAGGCAAAATTGAGATGTGGAAGTACGAGTCCTTCAGGTCTAGCGCTGCGAACCAATCTAGATGCCGGACGCAAGATCAACCGTGCAAAGCCCGGTTGAAAACTCGCAAGTCCAAGATCGGTCATAAGCCGCCACCTTTCTTGGGTATGATGAAGTAAGGCTGTAGAAACCCTTCTTCATCTCGGTTGGAGGGACAGGCTCTATCTGTTCATGGGGACGTACCCGGCAAAACTGCGCCCACTGCCATCCCCAAATACCATCCATCGCCAGCCGGGTCGACCTCAGTCCCGTGGGAAGAAGGAGCGATGCGGGGGAGGCTGGAGTGGCATTCCTTCTGAGGAAGGAAAGCCGCGACCGCAATGTTGCCATGGTCATGTTCATGGTCAGTGAGAACATGAGCCATCCACAAAAGCTGCCTCGGTGTGATCGCTGCCCAGACACACGAGACAGCGCCTGTGGCCATCAGGAGCGGAGATCACTCTACCGCATCCAGGAACTACACAGGAGTGGAAGGGCATCTTTATAAAGACTCGTCCTGAAAATGACATTCAACGCCAGCTGTGTATATGCTCTTTTAGAGAAAATAACTCTTTTAGAGAATAAACTCTTTTACTGTGCTGTCGAAGCGTCCAGGGGCAAGAGAAAGTCGCTGATATGCATCGTAGATCCAACAGCAATCGCTCAGAGATGGGAGGAACAGTGTGTGACTCACAGCTCGCTGCATACACAACCAGTCAGCTCCAAAGAAAATTTCTGAATGAAACAGACGCATTTCCCTCCCTTTATACCCGTATGTCCGGGGGCGGGACATGCAAATTCTGTCTGCCAATTTCTCAATGACCTTTTCTCATAGATCATAGATGCAAAAGGCTCTCAAGAAAGACCCCTAGTGTCGCTTCTTCGACACAATGTTGAAGTGAGCGAAAGACGGGGAACTTATATTTCTCATGAGAATGGGGTACTTTTACTGTACCTGTGACTTGAAGGCTAACACAAGGATAACCCATCCAGCTTTCATTTTCCACATTTGTCAAGATGTTAAAACAGTATATACTTTCATCCTGATTTGTCACGTTACTCAGTATGAGAGAGAAGGTTTGATCTTTCCTCTGAGAGTGCACAGTCCTGCCTTTGTAATGTGGATCATCAAACAGATCAGGTGCCTCATCGGCGTCATCTGGATTTATGGTCCAAAATGTCTTTGTCACATTGAGACCATTTGGGTGTGTATAACTGCCTGATAGTGATGTTGTAGATCCCTTCAGAGCACATTGGTTAATATTTTTGTACTCTACATTCCAAGTTTGGCCACAAATGCCTGAGAAACATCAAACATGTGAAAACAGATTTTAGAATATTTTGTAAAAACTGCAAAACTTCAAACGCTGTGACTTCAACACATTCCTGTCACAGACATTGCACTGTACTTTAAAACAGAAGTACTTAAAAAACTTCCTGATTGACACATTTTATGGGTTGTGTCAGTAAATTGTTTCTTCACTGTAAGTTTTATACATAAGATTTAGTTCAGACTCACCGGGAACCACAAGCAGAAAGATCCGAGAGAAAAGATTAAACATCCTACAAGACATTAGGATTGTTTTATAAATGGCACAAATATATAACGGAAGAGCTGTAGATGTTATGTTAGATGTCTAGATGTTATTCACATGGGCAAAGGTTTTCACAAAATAACAATACATTTTTGCATATCATGATTATTTCAGTTGCATTGAAATTTTTCATTTTATTTTGTATTTTAACTGTAGATTAATCCATTTTAATACATTCAGAGAACTAATTCTTACCTTCCTTTATTGTAATCTGTCGTGTTCAGATGTCAAGTTGAGAATGAAAGTTGATCTACATGCCGTGAAGTAACTAACACACATCCTGTCTCTCTTTACTTCCTATTTCAAACTGCAAAGCATGAAGAAATTAAAGTGTTAGCAGTGCAGACCACTTGTGGACATGAATACATGACTAGAATGCTTGGATGAATATTTTATTACTGATAGACAATTAAAGCAATCTGTTGGTGATGACGGTATGGTTCTGTTTTGGGCAAACTCTCTACCCATCCATGCATGGACAAACCAGGGAGTGCAGCAAATATATCCTCCCCAGGGGTACCAGAACAGATCCAGCAGAACTTATACAACATTGTTCCATATTTTAAACATTTTGACTGTGCAATGTGATACAATCCTTCCTTGCATAAAAGATGAAATGGACTTCAAAATACTGTATACCAAGTTGATAAATCAAGAACAATGCATAGAAGAAAGACATTTTAATCTAGCAAATGACTGTAATCTCAGAGCACAGAACATGAGGCAGATGTAGAGAATTGTGGACCTGGGGATGGAGGAGGGTGTTAAGTGCAACTTGCATACATGCAATAGAAAGGCAGCTAAGGCAATAACTTTATTGAGGACTTAAATAGGACTGCTCTGAAAAGCATCTGAATTGTATTGGTAGACGTCATAATCGGCTGAGCTTCGGCTGATTGCGAGCTTGACTCACGTGACCTGCCTGAACAGATGCTTTGCATGATTTCTGTCTGGAAGACTCATTCAATTTAGGTATCTCATCCAATCATTATCCTGCATCTGCTTTATAAGCTCGCAGCTGTTGTTCATCGCTCGATATGCTGCTGTTTGTTTTCTCTCCCTCAACCAAGTTGCCACCAGTTTAGGTACCATGTTGTAGGGGTAAGTTCCTCTCCCCTGGTTTGAGTGCGAATCTGAGCATTGAACCGTAAGACAGGGCTAACGCCAAAGGATTTTATAATAACTCTATATTCTTGATTATTTCTTTCAGGTAGAACAAAACATTTCTATTTCTATTCAGTACCTTCTCGACTTTCTTTGCATTATTTGAGTACTGAAAATACTGCGCCTTCTTTGTTATTTGACCAGTTGTCATTTTCTGCAAATAAGTGCTCTAAATGACAAAATATATATATATATATATATATATATATATATATATATATATATATATATATATATATATATATATATATATATCTGCAACAAACATATAAGTACTGTATATAAAGGTTATATAAAGATGTTTGTGGAGCTTGTCTCATCTTACTGCAATTCATGCAATTCCATCTTCCTCATTTTCTTTCCATTACTAGCATATACCAATGTTGTAAGAGTTGTGAGCAACATTTCATCATTAAGAACTGTTTAGAAATTTCCCAATTCAGAATATAAAACAGTTAGGAGCACAACTTTATTTTAAGAATGTGAAATGTCAGAATAATTGTATTTGGTAGCATTGCCTTTAATTGTTTAACTTGTGTCAAACTGTCACGTTGTCTCTGTAACGTTTTTGCTGGTGCTGACAGGCAGACGAACACGAATGTATTCATTTATAAACTTATTGCAACGTGTATCCAAAAACCCTAACTACAAACATAAACATGAACTTGGCTTTACATAGACTTGAAACTCAAAACCAAAGTTACATTCAACAAACAATACCTGACAATGGCCATTGAAAAAATGAGGGTTAAATACATGACATGGGAGAACACATGACAAAGATAAACAATAAACACAAATAACTCTAACAAGATAACAAGACAATCAACCAATGAAAACAAGACACATGAACATGGAGATAAACAAGAAATCACATGACATGAAACAGGAACTAGAATTTTAAAATAAAAGACATGAAAAACATGAACCAACAAAATACATTGATGCCCCGGTTTCGCCCTCTAGCCTATTCGGAGAAGCCATGACCACGGTTATCTCCAAGTTCCAGGAGGCGAAAAGCCATGATGAATCCTTCGGGCAGTTCCTCCCTCGCCGCACTCAGGGGGCGGGTCCTTCGGCCCCCCAGACCAGCCTCGGTCCTGTTAGAAGGGAGGCTCAAAAGCAAAGCGTGGCGAGTCGTGCTCCTCCTCCCAGGGATTGGGGACAGTCTTGTCGCCCTCGGCAGCCCCCGAAGCAAGACCTCAGGACCATAATTTCTAAAAAGAGAAAACCCTGATGGTCTTGCGACTAGATTTAGGGGGTAGCTCCCCTCGGGACAGGGCGCGTGCTTCACTTCACCCCTCCCGGTATCCCCTCAAAGCATCTCCATTCCCGCCACCTCTTGGTGTTTCGGGTGTCAGAGGCTCCCATCAAATGTTGGGTGTTTTCGCTGTTCTCTGCATTTATTCAGGACGTGAAACACTCGACAACCCCTCAACAGGAAGTGTTAAAATCTAATACCCATCTCAGAGATCCTGGCAGCGTATTAAACAGTTATACATTTTAAACAGTAGTTCCTCTCCAGTGTGGAAACTCCAGTAAGAGGTAAGCGCCTTGAGTTTGAGTAATTAATCAGTCTGTTGTGTCTCTCAGCTGTGATGAGCCGTAATGTTGAAGTTGTTCGTTTAAAGCCATTTAAAGCTATTGTCTAGCTTTAGTAGTGTAGTATTAATACAAGCGATCATGGAGAGCTGTTGTATGTAAACACTGGCTGATGCGGATTCACTTCATGTCACCTAACTGGCTCATATTACACACAAAAATGATCTTTTGCCACCACCTGCTGTCTAACATATGTAATGTAAAAAACAATCCATGTAAAGAGACAAACATACTGTAGCTCTTATCACATCTGCACTGCTCTTACACTTTAGTTTAGCACGAACACAAGCGGAGTGATACACACACAGTGAAGCGTTCGAGTGCTGATGGTGTGAAACCATCAGTGCTCATGGAACGTCTCTTGTCCAATCAGATTCGAGTACCATAACTAACTAAAAAACAAATATACAAGTATATGAAGCTTCTATATAGATGTTTGTGGAGCCTGTCTCATCTTACAGCAATTAAATGGAAACTCAAAAGCTTTCTAAGCAGGAAGACAACACAATTATGAACAAAATCATACTAGATATATTAGAGTAATACTAGATTATGGTTATGACGTCCATTCTGGGTCTGAGAATGCATCACAATTTTAGCAGAAAATCAAAGCTTTGCCAAACAAGTAATACTCCTGCATACAAAGGTTAAAGATGGTAAGGAAAACAGGGCTTTGAAACTCCAGGTGGGCAAAGAAACATCAGCCTTCTTCTGGCTTAAGGAAGAATAAACTATGAGTCAAAGGTATCCAAGGAATTATATCATTTATTTACAGTATTTGCTTCCGATTCAGTATGTCTGGTCAAATTAATGTAGAGGGTGTTAGTCACTCTGAATAATGGCTTCGGGTCAGTTGTCCCATTAAAATCTTGACTAGAAGTGATTGTTCAACACAAAAAAAAACAAAAAAAAAATATGGAACTTTTATACAAAATTCTCTGAATACAAAACGGTCAAAAAGAGTTCATATAAATTAGAGAAGATTCTTTGTATTCTTTGATAAGTATCTCACATTTTTAGAAAACAATAACTCCAAACACTACATGTCACTGTGTTACAGTGTATAATCAGCACCTTGGACAGCGCCGCCACTTTACACCTTTTGCCCATTGTACATAGGGGCCACAGTTTCTTCCTGACAGTCAGTAGATTCCCTAATCCAGACCTGAGCAATTTATGGCCCCTTGCACCTGTATGTTAATCTAACACTTGCTGTAATCTTTTATCATAGTCATGCAGCCTGTTTTATTCAGTTGTGTGCTGAATGAAATGTCAAACCATTGACGAGACCCACATCAGGACACATTTAGTGCATAAACTGGTAATGTTTTGAGGTTAAAATAAGTCAACTCACCTACTTTGAGACAAACATTAAAAGTTCTATAATTTTTTATTTTTTATTTATTAAAACAGACCCCTGATGTAGAGAGTGTTAAATTGAACGATATTTAACTGGGAAGTAGAGATGTTAAAATAAATAATTTATGCTAAGCTCAGCCTTTATTCCGTTTTTTAATGCCTGATAGAAACGTATCTACCTATGTAGAGCAATATAATACTGTAGGCAATTGTAGAATAGTCCAGTTAGAAACATATACACTTCAGAATGCAATGATAAGGCTGGGTCTGCCTCCCCAGATGCCCCAAAAACCATTGAGTAGTTCCCCACAACACTGTAAGTATATTAGCAGGCCGCGCCAGCCTTTCATCTCTAAGTTTTCTCTCCACAGAGTGTAAGATTTGGCTGCGCCTTTAAATGCTCATAAAATGCACCGGGGAAGGCATTCTTTTCCTTTCCTATTCTTTCAAGGTGAAACGATCCCAGGGAGACCACAATCTGCCCCGAAGTGGGTAAACATGTGGCAAATATGTCAAATGGCGTGGCAGTAAGTCCTGCCCTTTGAAGGGGAGGAGCTCTACAAGCACAGCAACCGGGGCAGAGAGGGCTCTGCCCAAGAGAGACGTGGGTCTACAAAAGGGAGACCGTGCTGCGGAAGATACTTCACAGGAGGTTACAGGGGTAACCCCTGTAGATGTCTGCTAGAGAGGTGCCATTGGCCAGCGTCCATGAGGATGCCAGACTCCTTGTAGAGTGTACTCATATAACCTGAAAGGGCTGGCACGGTCTGGACCTGGTAAGCCAAAACGATGGTGTTCATGATCCAGTGGGCAAGCCTCTGTTTGGGGACAGTGTTCATTTTCCGCTGTCCATCAAATCAGGCAAATAGCTGCTCAGAGCATCTAGAGCTCTGCGTGTGATCCAAATAGATGTGCAAAGCACGCACCGGAAACAGCAATAATAAGGCTGGGTCTGCCTCCTCCCGGGGCAGCTTTGCTTGCAGGCTCACCACTTTGCCACTAAGGGGGACGTGGGAACCTTGGAAAGATAGCTCGGTCGGGGTCTCAGGATCACGTGAGAGTCTTCAGGACTGAACTCCAGGCACGTTTCACTGACAGAACGCTTGCAGGTCCCCGACACTCTTGATGGTAGTAAGCATGGTCAGAAGAGACGGCCTTTAACTCGACTGACTCTTGGGCTTGAACGGGGCTCTCCAAAGGCCCAGAGGACCACAAATCAAATCAAATCAAATCAAATCACTTTATTGTCACACTACCATGTACACAAGTGCAACAGTAGGTGAAATTCTTGTGTGCAGTTCCGAGCAACATAGCAGTCATGACAGTGACAAGACATATACCAATTACAACAAACAACATATTTACACAACACAATTTACATATCAAATGTACACATACTTACACAAAACAATTTACAAATCAGATGTACACATACTTACACAACACAATAATTATATACAATGCAGAATATAGAACAGAATATACAATACAATACAATAAGTGGGAGTATATGAAATATATATGTGTATATATATATATATAGCAGTTGTATTGAGGAGAATATGTTGACAGTCCAGTGTGAGATTATAGATTAATAAAGTGCAGTGCTAATTATTGATCCTGATAGATCAAGAGTTCAACAGTCTGATTGCTTGGGGAAAAAGCTATCATGTAGTCGGCTGGTGCGGGTCCTGATGCTGCGATACCGCCTGCCTGATGGTAGCAGTGAGAACAGCCCATGACTTGGGTGACTGGAGTCTCTGATGATCCTCCGAGCTTTTTCACACACCGCCTGGTGTATATGTCCTGGAGGGAGGGAAGCTCACCTCCGATGATGTTCCTGGCAGTTCGCACCACCCTTTGCAGGGCTTTGCAGTTGTACGCGGTGCTATTGCCGTACCAGGCGGTGATGCAGCCAGTCAGGATGCTCTCTACAGTGCTGGTGTAGAACCGTGTGAGGATGTGGTGGTTCATTCCAAACTTCCTCAGCCGTCTCAGGAAGAAGAGGCGCTGGTGAGCCTTCTTCACAACGGCCTCAGTGTGGACGGACCATGTGAGTTCCTCAGTAATGTGGACACCGAGGAACTTGAAGCTGCTGACTCTCTCCACCGGTGCTCCATTGATGGTGATGGGGCTGTGTTCTCCGTCTTTCTTCCTGAAGTCCACAACAAGCTCCTTGGTTTTACTGACGTTGAGGGAGAGGTTGTGCTCCTGACACCAGCGTGTCAGAGTGTGCACCTCCTCTCTGTAGGCTCTTTCATCATTGTCAGTGATCAGACCTACCACCGTCGTATCGTCAGCAAACTTAATGATGGCATTGGAGCTATGTGTTGCCACACAGTCATGTGTGTACAGGGAATACAGGAGTGGGCTGAGAACACAGCCCTGCGGGGCTCCAGTGTTGAGGGTCAGTGATGAGGAGGTGTTGCTGCCCATTCTAACCACCTGACGTCTGCCTGACAGGAAATCCAGGATCCAGCTGCACAGCGAGCTGTTTAAGCCCAGAGCCCGGAGTTTCTCATCAAGCTTGGAGGGCACTATGGTGTTGAATGCTGAGCTGTAGTCTACAAACAGCATTCTCACATATGTGTTCCTTTTTCCAGGTGGGAGAGAGCAGTGTGTATTGTAGATGCAATGGCATCATCAGTGGAGCGGTTGTTGCGGTAGGCAAACTGCAATGGGTCCAAAGAGGGGGCAGAACAGAGCAGATGTGATCTCTGATTAACCTCTCGAAGCATTTGCTGATGATGGGGGTCAGAGCAACAGGACGCCAGTCATTTAAGCATGTGATTATAGCTTGCTTCGGTACAGGCACAATGGTTGATGTTTTGAAGCATGTGGGGACTACAGACAGGGAGAGGGACAGATTGAAAATGTCCGTAAAAACACCAGCCAGTTGATTCGCGCGACGCTCTGATGACGCGGCCCGGAATGCCGTCTGGACCCGCGGCTTTACGGATGTTCACCCGTCGGAATGATCGGGTTACATCCACAACAGAGACGGAGAGTGAATCAACCTCTGTAGCGTCAGCAGCGAGTGCTCTCTCCGCGAGGGCGGTGTTACTGTCCTCAAAACGAGCATAAAATGTATTAAGTTCGTCCGGGAGAGATGCAGCGGTGTTCATGGCGGAGACTTTATTCCGCTTGTAGTCCGTGATTGTGTTAATTCCCTGCCACATACTTCTAGAGTCAGTGGTGTTGAACTGGCCTTCAAGCTTGTGCCTGTACTGGCGTTTAGCTGCACTGATAGTGTTACGGAGGGCATAACTGGCTTGTTTACGCTCCTCCGTGTTAGGAGAATTAAAAGCGGAGGTCCGCGCAGTGAGTGCCGCGCGAACATCGCCGTTAACCCATGGTTTCTGGTTGGGGTATATCCGTATAGTTTTGGTCGGAACAACGTCCTCTACGCACTTCCTGATGAAACACGTTACGCTGTCAGCGTAAACCTCGATGTCGTCATCAGAGGCGGACCGGAACATCTCCCAGTCCGCGTGATCAAAACAGTCTTGTAGCGCAGAGTCTGATTGGTCCGACCAGCACTGGATCGTTCTGAGGGTGGGTGCTTCCTGTTTCAGTTTCTGCCTGTAAGCGGGCAGAAGCAGAACGGAAGAATGGTCCGATTTGCCAAATGGGGGCGGGGAGGGATTTGTAGCCTTCCGGAAGGGAGAGTAACAATGATCCAAAACCCGGTCCCCTCGTGTGTTGAACTTTATGTGTTGGTGGTATTTTGGGGCGATTGCTTTGAAGTTGGCTTTGTTAAAGTCCCCGGCAACAATGAACGCAGCCTCAGGGTGCGCGGTTTCCTGCTCACTTATACACCCATACAGTTCCCTGAGTGCCCGGTCTGTGTCGGCTTGCGGGGATGTACACAGCTGTGATGATAACCGCTGTGAATTCCCTCGGCAGCCAGAATGGTCGACACAGAAGCATGAGATATTCCAGATCAGGAGAGCAAAAAGACTTGATGAAATGTACGTTCCTCTGATCACACCATGATTTGTTGATCATAAAACATACACCACCACCTCTGCTTTTACCAGAGAGGTCTTTCGCTCTGTCCGCTCGGTGCACGGAAAAGCCCGTGATTTCGATGGCCGAGTCTGGACTCTCCGTAGACAGCCAGGTTTCTGTAAGGCACATAACGCAGCAGTCCCTCGTCTCTCGTTGGAAAGAGATCCGCGCTCTCAGCTCGCAGAGTTTGTTGTCCAGAGACTGAACATTTGCCAGTAGTATACTGGGTAGCGGGGTCGATTTGCACGACGTCTTACTCTGATGAGAACGCCGGCTCGTTTTCCTCTTTTCCTTCTGCGCTTCCGCGGCCGAGCAGCACAGACAAAGGGCTCCGCCGGCGTGTTTGTAAACAGCGGGTCGGCATTAAGGAATTTGAAGTCCGGTTTTCGATGTGTGATTGTAGAACTAATGTCCAAAAGCGTTTGTCTGTCGTAAACAATAAGGCAGACAACATCCAAGACAAAAAAACAAAGAACTGTAAACAAAACAAACAATAAACCGCAGTGTTGTAACGGAGCTCGCAACGCAGCAGCCATACTCGGCGCCATCTTGAGTCCATATACGCCATCTTGAGTCCCTAACCACAGAGAGGTACCATGAGGGAAGAGGCATTTTAAACTCATTAAAGTTGGATTTCCATCTTGTAATAGGCGCTGGAGTTCGTGGAAGCCAATTACATTGACTATGGAGCCTGTGTCTAGCTGACACTTCAGGGTATAATGGGGATCATCAATGAATGACTTGTCATTGTGTGGGGCCAGCTTCAGATTGATGAACCATTTACTTTGGTTGGCTTGCATGAATTTTACATGTGAGATGTACCACATTGCATCAGGCTATCCTCCTCCACCAAATTCAGCTGTGGTTTGTGTTGTCTTTGTTTACAAGCATGTGCAAAATTATTCCATTTGCCACAGGCCTTACAGGTTACTCAAAAATAGTGGGCATTTGGCATTTGCATGCAGTAATGGAATGAGCTGTTATGTTGCCTCTTTTTGTGATCCTCAGTATTTTTGTCTGTTTGTACCCCTGCCTGACACGTTCAGAGAAGTTTTCAAGGGAAGTAAATTTGATGGTGTCTTCCAGCTCCGCTCCACTTATATTCTGTATCTGCAATTAGGTTAGGTTTCTAGCCATGGTTAGTGTGAGCTTTGGGTCCCGTAACATCCATTCATAGATCATGTTCTTGCATGGTTCAAAATGTGATTGCAATGCATCCAGTATTTTTGTCGGATCCTCCCTGTCTGCCAATGGCATGTGTAGGTGGCATTGGAGTTGATGACATTCCTTTCCCATCACTGTTAGCATTGTGGTAACACAAACCTTTTTTCATCTAGGACCGTGGCAATCACAGAGTTGTCCCATTGTGCCTGGAAAAACATCCAGTTGCTGTATGTATCACCTTTCATGTCCATGTGTTCAGGGACTGGGATACTATAGGCCATAGCAGCTAATCTGACTTGACTGCACAAATAACTAAATACGTTTTCCTTCAGTAGACTCGCTAAATACTTACTTGGTTGGCTTGAGCAGTCCTGTTGGTTCTGACTTCTGACACCATCTTTTATGTTCATCATACACAGAGACTCGTCTGCAATGTGTTTTTATTCAGCCTCTTCAGCATTACAACCTTCATGCAGCTGTTCTTTTGTACACTCCTATGGGTTGCGTAGCTCCCACTTCACCAGAGTTCAATGGCACCATTTATTGGCCCACCTATATTGTAACATTTGCTACATATATTTATAATTAAGTAAATCGTTTACAAAAATAACAACATGTGACTTCATAGTGCTGATCAGTGGTGGTTGTACCCTCACCCCCTTAATTGGTTGATTCAGTCAAAATAAATTATAATTCTTGAATTTACTAAAATCACTTACATAAGATGTTACTTGACACACATTTTTACATTGTCTTGTTTCATTCGTGGTTCAAGTTATAAAAATGATTGTCTACTGTGCTGCAAAGAATCTCAATGTCAACATCCACATAAGCAAAGTGAGCATTTTGGGTCATCAGATGCATGTTTTAATAGTAAAAACAATGAATACAAAAAATGTCACACTGAAATTTCCATTAATCTGCTCAGAATTGAAAAAAAGCACAGTTCAGGTCAGAAGGCAAATAATACAAAATACAAATAAATCATTGCTTGCAGTATTGAAATGGTTTGGAAGATAACAAAAAGCAACAGGTGAAGATCAGTATTAGTCTCTAGTATTAACAAACACATTAGCTGAACATCTAATCTCTTCAACAGCAATCTCATAAATAACAAGATAAAAATACAATGAATGAAATCAGTAGAACAGACATATTCTTAAAATAATTGTGTGTTAAAGCACATGCATCAGATCAAGAGTTAACTGGTGAATAGAGCTATTATTGTATAGAGCATTATTATTTCTATTACAGTACAACACTAACTGAGATAAATGGACAAAATAAAGACTAACAAATACGACTGATGTGTGTATGGCTGTGAACATTCAGCTGTAAAGAACTTAATGAAATGAAATAATATTCCAGCTGAGTTTTGGATTTTTCAAATTTAACTCAGAAATCTAAAACTTGATCTAAAATTAATGAACTGCAAAAGGAATCTAGAGATCAAACTTGAACTGTTCTGTTCGTTCATTTGTCGATTCAATGAAATGGTGCTGTTGAGCAGAAACCGTGTTGATCATTTGACAGAGCTGTAGATCACATCCACTGAACTGTGGAATAAATGAATGTTCATTTCAGAGTGATTCATTCATGTTCTAATTAAAGGTAATCATCCATTATTTCATGGTGTAGCATAATAAATAGCTCATTAAATAAGTTTTATATGTGCCTCAATCAGTGTTATGAACATGTTTCTCACCTGCTGGGATCAGAGGAATGAGACACTTCAAAGTTGGTGTCCTTGTCTTCAGTCTTTTTCTTCTCTTTGTTTCTGAAGTATTGAACACTGGCATATTGAACATTGTCAACATCTCCTGCAGCTGTTTGTGCATTTCTGGAACTGTTGGGTTTCTTATGTGCAATGCAGGCATAAAGAGCATCATTCTGATTGGTCGATAATTGTGGAGAAATCGGAAGGTCATTGGTTGGATCTGCTCCTGCTGAGCTGCGATTCTCCTGCAGTTTTGGAAAATAAAACATTGCAATACCTAACAACAGATCAAAACCTGAAGAACACAAAGGGCCCTATTAAACGCAGAGTCATGCGATGAATCATAAGTGCAAAGTCAGCGGGCATGACCATAAAGTCTAAGTCTAGGCACAAGTGGGTTTGGTAAAATTACACTTGTAAAGCACTATTGGGCTGCGTCAAGTGCAATTCAATTTTGTTATGATGAGCAGGCGGAGGCAGATGAGGGCAGACGAGGAGTTTGGATCTACATGCGGTTTTATTGAACAAGAGTGAGAACAAGACAAACAGGAACAAAAGAAACATCCGCGATGGGAAAACTGAAACTAAAACACGAAAACATCTAGGGAACACGAACTGGTTGAACACGGCTGGAATGAACACGGGAAGACAGGCAACAGAGCAAACATCTGAACATGGGAAACATCAAGACAGTCAGAACAACGAACGACAAGGGAATGGAGAAACAGCGGGGTTTAAATACACAGAGACATGATGATACAAACAACAATCAGGTGCGAACAATGACAGAATGATGAGGACCGGGAAACATGGTGACGGTGACATGGAAAACACGGGGCAGACAACCAGGGATCGTAACATAACCCCCCCTCAAAGGATCGGATTCCAGACGATCCAAAACAAAACATACACAAAAAACGGAGCCGTGGGAAGCGGAGCCGTAGGAGGCTCTGGAGGCGGAGCCGAGGGAGGTGGTGCCGTAGGAGGCTCTGGAGGCGGAGGCCTGGAAGGCTCTGGAGGTGGAGCCAGGGAAGGCAGAGCCGTGGAAGGCGGAGCCGTGGAAGGCGGAGCCGTGGAAGGCGGAGCCAAAGGAGGCTCTAGAGGCAGAGCCGTAGGAGGCTCTGGAGGCGGAGCCGAGGGAGGTGGCGCCGTAGGAGGCTTTAGAGGCAGAGACCTGGAAGGCTCTGGAGGCGGAGCCAAGGGAGGTGGTGCCGTAGGAGGCTCAGGAGGCGGAGCTGTAGAAGGCTCAGGAGGCGGAGCCCTGGGAGGCTCGAGAGGCGGAGCACTGGAAGGTTCGGGTGGCTCGAGAGGCGGAGCCCTGGTAGGCTCGAGAGCGAAGCCCTGGTAGGCTCGAGAGGCGGAGCCCTGGGAGGCTCGAAAAGCAGAGCCCTGGAAGGCTCGGGTGGCTCGAGAGGCAGAGCCCTGGGAGGCTCGAGAGGCGGAGCCCTGGGAGGCTCGAGAAGTGGAGCCCTGGAAGGCTCGAGAGACGGAGCCCTGGGAGGCTCGAGAGACGGAGCCCTGGGAGGCGCTGGCTCTGGGACAGTCGAGGCTACAGGCGCTGGCTCTGGGACGGTCGAGGCTACAGGCGCTGGCTCTGGGACGGTCGAGGCTACAGGCGCTAGTTCTGGGACGGTCGAGGCTACAGGCGCTTGCTCTGGGACGGTGAGGCTACAGGCGCTGGCTCTGGGATGGTCGAGGCTACAGTCGCTGGCTCTGGGACGGTCAAGGCTACAGGCATTGGCTGGTTGGCCGTGGTAGGCAGAGGCTGGAGAGCAGAGGCCTTTCCTTTTCTCCTCCTCCTCCGGGCGGACGAGACTGGCAGCGCTGGATCGCTGACCGTGGCTGGCGTGGGCTCAGGCTCGCTGACCGTGGCTGGCGTGGGCTCAGGCTCGCTGACCGTGGCTGGCGTAGGCTCTGGCTCGCAGGCCGTGGAAGGCGTTGGCTCTGGCTCGCAGACTGTGGCAGGCGTTGGCTCTGGCTCGCAGACCATGGCAGGCGTTGGCTCTGGCTCGCAGACCGTGGCAGGCGTGAACTGGGGAGCGGAAGCCTTTCTTCTCCTCCTCCTCCGGGCGGACGAAGCTGGCAGCGCCGGCTCTTTGACCAAGGCAGGCGTGGGGGTTGGCTTGCTGACAGGCGGGGCAGGCGTGAAGGGACGAGCCATGGACGAATGGAGGGTTACCACTGTGGGAGGAGAGGCAGGGTTCTCCTCGACGACGCCCACAGTGAACGGCGGTGGCAACCGCTCCTTGAGCGCACTGTTCAGGTTGGCCCAGAAAAAACCCACCAAGCAGGAGTCCGGAAAGTCCGTGGCACTCGCTATCACGAGAAAATCGAGGATGTGGTCTTCCACCGGACGATCCTCTTGCATGAGGCTAAGCAGACTGCAGTTGGCTTGTAGAACCGCTAGATCCATTGTTGGTCGTTCATTCTGTTATGATGAGCAGGCGGAGGCAGATGAGGGCAGACGAGGAGTTTGGATCTACATGCGGTTTTATTGAACAAGAGTGAGAGCAAGACAAACAGGAACAGCGGGGTTTAAATACACAGACACATGATGATACAAACGACAATCAGGTGCGAACAATGACAGAATGATGAGGACCGGGAAACATGGTGACGGTGACACGGAAAACACGGGGCAGACAACCAGGGATCGTAACAGATTTGGAGGTCCTTCTATTATATAGTCCATTCCCTCAAGCTCCTGCGGTATAGAAAAGACTGCACATTCATACGAAGATGCTAGTGTAAATGGACTGTATGTAATGAATTAGAAGAATACAAATATGGACGTGTGTTCTTTTGTTCATTAACTGCGTACTTGTTGAATGTCAGGCATATTTCTAGTGACACGCTGCATTTATATGCATTAAAAAATTTGTTTTCTCTATCAAATCTCTATTTCTATATGTCTCTTAAAGTGAAGAGGGCCACTCTGTTCAATCGTTATTTCTAACAAATTCAATCAAACTTTATTTAATTCACTGTTTTAACAATATTGCTATGTCAATACAATGTTTATATATATCTCTCTCTATCTATTTCTTTCTATTCATCCTTTTTCCTCCTCTCTCTGTCTATCTGTCTGTCTGTCTATCTGTCTGTCTGTCTATCTATCATTTAGTGCAACCTAGCAACCAGAACCCATTGACTGCCATTCAAAATTGCTTAGATGATATCGCCTGATCAGAATGTCCTACAGACATGAGAGTTGGCTTGTTTGAATTAGGTGAGCAGTCAGTCTTTAAGTATCATCATGGAAAATACTAATCCATGCCCTAGCAACCATTTAGAGCACCCTAGCAACCAAATCCCTTTGACTTCCATTCAAAATCACTAAGATGGATATCTCAGGATCAGAAAGTCAAAGAGACTTTCGGGTTGACTTATTTCACTCAGGATGGCAAGGAGGCTCATTAAGTATCACCTTGGTAACTGCCTAGCAACCAGATGGGGTTTCCCTAGCAACCGAGTAACAAATTACATATTTCTGCACATGAAATTCGTAGAGACATCTGGGTTGATTTAGTTCAATCAGGATAGCAAGCAGACTTGATAAGTTTCACTATGGTAACTGCCTAGCAACCAGATGGGGTTACCCTAGCAACCGAGTAACAAATCACATATCTCTGCACCAAAAAATGGTAGGGACTTCTGGGTTGATTTATTTAAATCAGGATGGCAAGGAGACTAGATACATATCACTATGGTAACTGTCTAGCAACCACATGGGGTTACCCTAGCAACCGAGTAACAAATCACATATCTCTACACCAGAAAATCGTAGAGACTTCTGGGTTGATTGATTTCAATCAGGATGGTAAAGGAGACTTGATACGTATCACTATGGTAACTATCTAGCAACCAGATGAGGTTACCCTAGCAACCGAATAAAAAAATCACATATCTCTGCACCAGAAATTTGTAGAGACTTCCTGTTTGACTTAATTCACTCAGGATGGAAAGGATGCTTGTGATGTATCACCCTGGTAACTGCTTAGCAACCAGATGAGGTTACCCTAACATCCGAGTAGCAAATCACATATCTCTGCACCAGAAAATCGTAGAGACTTCTGGGTTGATTTATTTCAATCAGGATGGTAAAGGAGACTTGATACGTATCACTATGGTAACTGTCTAGCAACCAGATGAGGTTAACCTAGCAACCAATTAACAAATCACATATCTCTGTGCCAGAAAATCCCAGAGACTTCTGGGTTAATTTATTTAAATCAGGATGGCAAGGAGACTTGATAAATATCATTATGGTAACTGCCTAGCAACCAGATGTTTTTACCCTAGCAACTGAGTAACAAATCACATATCTCTGCACCAGAAATTCGTAGAGACTTCTTGGTTGATTTATTTCAATCAGGATGGCAAGAAGACTTGATAAGTATCACTATGGTAACAACCTAGCAACCAGATGGGGTTGCCCTAACAACCAAGTAACAAATCACATATCTCTGCACCAGAAAATCGTAGAGACTTCTGGGTTGATTTATTTCAATCAGGATGGCAAAGGAGACTTGATACGTATCACTATGGTAACTGTCTAGCAACCAGATGAGGTTAACTTAGCAACTAATGAACAAATCACATATCTCTGCGCCAGAAAATCGCAGAGAATTCTGGGTTGATTTTTTTAAATCAGGATGGCAAGGAGACTTGATAAATATCACTATGGTAACTGCCTAGAAACCAGATGTGGTTACCCTAGCAACCGAGTTACAAATCACATATCTCTGCACCAGAAATTCGTAGAGACTTCTTGGTTGACTTAATTCAATCAGGATGGAAAGGAGGCTTGTGAAGTATCACCCTGGTAACTGCTTAGCAACCATATGAGGTTACCCTAGCAACCAAGTAACAAATCACATATCTCTGCACCAGAAAATCGTAGAGACTTCTGGGTTGATTTATTTCAATCAGGATGGTAAAGGAGACTTGATACGTATCACTATGGTAACTGTCTAGCAACCAGATGAGGTTAACCTAGCAACCAATTAACAAATCACATATCTCTGCGCCAGAAAATCGCAGAGACTTCTGGGTTGATTTATTTAAATCAGGATGGCAAGGAGACTTGATAAATATCATTATGGTAACTGCCTAGCAACCAGATGTTTTTACCCTAGCAACTGAGTAACAAATCACATATCTCTGCACCAGAAATTCGTAGAGACTTCTTGGTTGATTTATTTCAATCAGGATGGCAAGAAGACTTGATAAGTATCACTATGGTAACTGCCTAGCAACCAGATGGGGTTGCCCTAACAACCAAGTAACAAATCACATATCTCTGCACCAGAAAATCGTAGAGACTTCTGGGTAGATTTATTTCAATCAGGATGGCAAGGAGACTTGATACGTATCACTATGGTAACTGTCTAGCAACCAGATGAGGTTAACTTAGCAACTAATGAACAAATCACATATCTCTGCGCCAGAAAATCGCAGAGAATTCTGGGTTGATTTTTTTAAATCAGGATGGCAAGGAGACTTGATAAATATCACTATGGTAACTGCCTAGAAACCAGATGTGGTTACCCTACCAACCGAGTTACAAATCACATATCTCTGCACCAGAAATTCGTAGAGACTTCTTGGTTGACTTAATTCACTCAGGATGGAAAGGAGGCTTGTGAAGTATCACCCTGGTAACTGCTTAGCAACCATATGAGGTTACCCTAGCAACCAAGTAACAAATCATATATCTCTGCACCAGAATATCGTAGAGACTTCTGGGTTGATTTATTTCAATCAGGATGGAAAGGAGACTTGATAAGTGTCACTATGGTAACTGCCTAGCAACCGGATGGGGTTACCTTAGCAACCGAGTAATAAATAACATATCTCCGCACCAGAAAATTGTAGAGACTTCTGGGTTGATTTATTTCAATCAGGATGGCAAAGAGATTTGACAAGTAGCACTATGGTAACTGCCTAGCAACCAGATGGGGTTACCCTAGCAACCGAGTAACAAATCACATATCTCTGCAACAGAAAATCGTACAGACTTCTGGGTTGATTTATTTCAATCAGGATGGTAAAGGAGACTTGATACGTATCACTATGGTAACTGTCTAGCAACCAGATAAGGTTAACCTAGCAACTAATTAACAAATCACATATCTCTGTGCCAGAAAATCGCAGAGACTTCTGGGTTGATTTTTTAAAATCAGGATGGCAAGAAGACTTGATAAATATCACTATGGTAACTGCCTAGAAACCAGATGTGATTACCCTAGCAACCGAGTTACAAATCACATATCTCTACACCAGAAAATCGTAGAGACTTCTGGGTTGATTTATTTCAATCAGGATGGAAGGGAGACTTGATAAGTGTCACTATGGTAACTGCCTAGAAACCGGATGGGGTTACCTTAGCAACCGAGTAATACATCACATATCTCTGCACCAGAAAATCATAGAGACTTCTGGGTTGATTTATTTCAATCAGGATGGAAAAGAGATTTGACAAGTATCACTATGGTAACTGCCTAGCAACCAGATGGGGTTACCCTAGCAACCGAGTAACAAATAACATATCTCTGCAACAGAAAATCGTACAGACTTCTGGGTTGATTTCTTTCAATCAGGATGGCAAGGAGACTTGATACGTATCACTATGGTAACTGCCTAGAAACGAGATGGGGTTAACCTAGCAACCGAGTAACAAATCACATATCTCTGCACCAGAAAATTGTAGAGACTTCTGGGTTGATTTATTTCAATCAGGATGGTAAAGGAGCCTTGATAAGTATCACTATGGTAACTGTCTAGCAACCAGATGAGGTTAACCTAGCAACTAATTAACAAATCACATATCTCTGCGCCAGAAAATCGCAGAGACTTCTGGGTTGATTTTTTAAAATCAGGATGCAAGAAGACTTGATAAATATCACTATGGTAACTGCCTAGAAACCAGATGTGATTACCCTAGCAACCGAGTTACAAATCACATATCT